>NC_139555.1:97418923-97506692 GCF_965112155.1 Podarcis liolepis | reverse complement strand
CCCTTGAGGGGTCAAGGCAACAAGAAAAGCAAGGAGGAATTACTTCTCTAATTCAATCCTTCAACTTTTTGTCTGAATAAATAGACCAATGGACATCACAGGAATCTGTTTTGCTTTCCAGTATTCCTCTACCCACCCCAAAAGCACTTAACAACGTACTAGCATTTGAGGAGCTCCAGTCATGCAAATATGTATAACCATGACCTCACATAACCAAGCTTTTCCCCATCATGCTTTTCTTATATGACTTTGGAGTCCAGCCCTTATCAAGCCCCTAGAACAGGCTTCCTCAAACTCGGCCCTCCGGATGTTTTTGGCCTACAACTCCCATGATCCCTAGCTAGCAGGACCCAGTGATCAGGGATGATGGGAATTGTAGTCTCAAAACATCTGGAGGGCAAAGTTTGAGGAAGCCTGCCCTAGAAGCATGCTTATTGAGGCAGCTCATGGGAAAAAGATGGGGCTTTATTAAAATCACCTTGTGGCTACATTACTTAATCAGCAATTAAAATGAATTCAATTCAGTTCCATACAGTCACTGACATCTATCAAACCCTTTCAAGTTTTAGATGGGTTGCTACAATCTGTTTAGCTTAAATTACACAAAAGCTACATTATACAAAAGGCCAACCAAATGCATTTTATCAAACAAAAAAATGGTTCACAATGTTTTCACATGATGTGAAGAGCCACAGGATGAATGTTGTCAATTGAAACTTACTCATTAAGATTATCACAAGCTTCTTCTAGGCGAGCCTTCTCTTTACTAACACTTAACAGGCGAGTTTCCCTCATTTCCAGTTTTTCCGTCAGTGAATCAATAATCTGAAGAAGATTCAAGACACAGAAGCTGAGAAGACTGGCAAGATGGCTGAAAGATAGATCTCCTTGGGCAACATCATAGAAGCAATGCCCAAAGTTCCACTAAAGTATTTTCTTAAGCAACAAAAGACATTTTACGTCATATATGCTGTGCCTCTTTTTAGTCTTTCCCACACAGTCCTAATTCATTTTAAGTTCTGATCTGTTAAGATACAATCAACTGAATATGGTACATAGGATGGATTGTGGTTGAGTGCCGGACAAGGTCTGGAGGTTCAAATTCCTAACTCTCTCAGCCTAAACTACCTCACAGGGAGGGTTGCTGTGAGAACAGAATGCAGAAGAGGACTATGCATATTATCCTGAGCTCTTAGGAGATAAATGTAATAAAAATAACTTATGTAGGAAACTCAGGTGGAGTAGATTTTTTTGGGGGGGGGAGTGCAGTAGGAGTGGCTGTGGGGTAGCAGAGGAAGGAGAAACCCCACTGAACGATAAGATTTCTGTTGTGGAAAGTGGACAAAGATCACTGGCTATTGATCCATATTGATTTCTAAAGGAAATGTTTTGCTGGACAGATTATTCATCTTCAATTTTAAATGCACTTGAAAGAAACTGAAGCTATTGTACCATTTATGATTGTTACAATTTAATTCACAGGATCCCAATTGTTTGATTTACTAAAAAAATACTCATGCATCATTAATCCTTATGCACATCTCCCCAGCCTCCCAAACACTGTATACATACTAGAGTAATCAGATATATACAAAAATGCACACAATCAGCAAGCTCCACCTTTAAAGCCCTAAACGGCCTTGAAAGAGCATCTCCACCCCCATCATTCAGCCTGGACACTGAGACCCAGCTCCGAGGGCCATCTGGCAGTTCCCTTCCTGCAAGAAGTGAGGTTACAGGGAACCAGGCAAAGGGCCTTCTCAGTAGTGGCACTCGCCCTATGGAACCCCCTCCCATGAGATGTCAAAGAAATAAACAACTATCTGACTTTTAGAAGACATCTGAAGGCAACGCTGTTTAGGGTAGTTTTTAATGTTTGATATTTTATTGTGCTTTTAATCCTGTTGGGAGCCAGCCAGATGGGCAGTGTCAAGGAACTGCCATCAGCTCAGAGGCAGGAGGTGGAAAGGCAGTTGGGTTACAGGGAGCCGCCAAAAATCGTGAGAAGCAGCTCGTCCTCCAGGGAGGAGCGAAGCCACGCCTCCAGTGGGGAAGGAATACAGGGCTCGGAAGATGCAAGGGAGAGCCGCAACACCAAACCTGAGCAAAGCGGGGGGGGGGGGGGACAGGTCCCCTTTTGCCCATGCCCTCTCTGCGCAGAAGGCTTACGCAGAGAGGGGAGGCGTAGGATGGGGGTAAAAAAACTGCTCTGCTGGGGAAAGTTTAAGGACCGCCCACTCCCAGATTCTGCTAGCGACTGAGCAGAAATGGAATTGAGGCGATCTGCACTGTGAACGTTTTGGACAGATAATAAAGCCTGGAAAAGACCAACGGGGAGTCTTGCCTGATTGCTCTCGAGCAACCACACCGGCACAAATAACAGGCGAGGTATAAATTATTATTACTACTATTATTTAAAGGATAATTTCATGACATCAAAATAGAAAGAGGCCTGCAACCGTGCTGCCTTCAGCAATCTGACCGAATAATCTTACTGCGCCTCTTCTCCCAAACATAAAAAGGGAATAACCATATCAACAGGGCAGCAGAAAGATGTAGATGATGACAGTTCTGGGGTTACCTTGCAAAGCTCTTCTTTTTCACACTCTACACTTGACAGCTTTTCAGCACTGGGCCAATGTGCTGCCACCTCCTCTTTCTGAGTCTGTCCATCAGTTTGCACAGAAACAGCCAAGACGTCTGGCTGCTCTGAGTTAACAGGGGTCGCACTTCGCCCACTTTCCTCCATTTCTGTTTCTTCTGTGGGTAGTGCAATAATTTCACTTAAGATTTGGTCAGACTTGCTTTTTATAGGTTCAGGCTCTTCAGATTTTAGTGTTGAAGGGCTGAGGGTTACAGATGCCGAAACGCATCCCCTACCCGACAATTCATCGTCTGAATTTATTTCACTCACACTCCGACTGTCTAAAGACTGCATGCTGAACGAGTCTATCCTTTCAAAAGCATCAGAGGAGCAGCAACTCTCAGTCAATTTTTGAAAGTCATCAAGGCGATTATATTCTGTGCAAGCAGATGCTGATAAAAGCTGAAAAGACGTTTGCATCAGGTGAAGACTAGCTTTCGAATCGGCAGCCTCTTGCCTTGAGCTTACAGAACTTTCACTTATCACACTTTCGTGGTCCAAAACTTCAATGTCACTAGTTGTCGAGGTCCCTGAGGAGAATGTGCTAATTGGAGGTGAAGGTGTATTGCTTTGCCGATCCTCACTTTTTCGCTCTTTAGTTTCCAAACCTATACTCTTTGTCTCTGCAGGCAGAGGTTGTGTGGAGATGTCAGGCATATGACCAGGTTCTTCACTTCCTGAACTTGCTTTCACAATAGCAGTGTCTTCTGCTACCTTGAGATTCTGAGCAGATGCTTCTTGATCAGCGCCTTTAGTGTTGTTTTCCTCACGCTCATCTTCATTACGCTTGCCATCGATATCAAGTACTGAATTACCTTCTTCTAACTTCTCCTGGGAACTACTGAAGTTTTCCAGTTCCACAGGTGAAATTACAGAGAAATCTTTTCCTTCTGTTTCTGGCAGGTCAGCATGCAGAGATTCTTCTAGTGTGCTTTTTACTTCTTCTTTGGGTCGCTGTGATTTGGTGGGTGGCTTAGACACCACTGGACTTTGCTGTATGCTCTGAACATCCGTTAATGGGAGAAAGGCACTGAAGAAGTTTTCTGACTCATCTACCACAGTCCTCCTAACAGGCTTGGTGATGGCTGTAGGAGATAATATTGGCTGACTTTGAGATTCTGTATCTGCATTAGCTCCCCATGTAGAAGTATCCCATCCTCCACTCGTAAGAGAAGTTGTTCCTAAAACAATGAGAGGAAAAGGAAAAACCAAATTTTAGAAGTTAAGTGCATTGTACAGACTTCACAAATATTAAGGTGTCGTTAGCCCCAATTTCACTTTTTTTCTGCATAAACACACATTGATATTACTTCCTTTCCTGAAGCATCTTTGGTGCAGCTATGACCTACTTATCCAACATTGTGTTTCCACACAATGAAGAATGGTTCCTTGGGGTTGGACACAATCTCCCCCCAGTGAATAACCTGTCATGATTTAGATATGGCTCAAAATTCGGCACTATAAACAAAACCACACTGATTTCTTGATAGCTGACAGCTAAAGTTGTATGCTGTTTTTATACAACAGCATGCTCATACTTGGCACCAATACTTTTTTTGGTGTTGCATGAGCAAAATATACCCACACCTGACCACAGGAAGCTCTAGTGCAGATATAGGGTGTACAACAGGGCTCCCCCCCCAACTATATATGTTGGATAATATTCCAGAAATGTAAGTATAGGAATGAATCTCAGCTGTGAGATTAATGCAAACAAGAGTAAGTTGTGTGGTGTTCAGTAAGTCTGGGCAAAGGTTTGCATTTGATCACCCAATATGCTAAAAAGATAGAGATTACAACCAAGCAGCACTTTTTGAGTTGTTTTTTAATTAAACAGCTATTCTCCAGTGTCCTCCCTTAAGTTGCATCAAAACTTAAATGTGTCATCCAGTGTCCAGTGTCCTCCCTTAAGCTGCATTAAAAAACTTTTGTAAAAGAGCCCTGCTGAGCGCACAAAATTAGCCATGTGGTGCTCTGGATTTTAGCCATCCTTTTATTTATTAGATTCATATCCTGCCCTTTCTCCCAAAGGGGCCTAGGTCGGCATCTGTATCTACATGGATGCCTTTACCTAGAATAAGTGTTGAAATGAAAGGCTTTTCAGATAATCAACAGGAAAAAATGACGCAAGGAGGAAACAGAACACAAGTCAAATTATAAAGTAAATACATCAGGAAGTGTGCAAATAAGAGTGTGAGGAAGGGAGAGGAAAGAGTAAGAACTGATAATATGAATCCAAGACCAACAATTGCTAAAGTGGCAACACCATGCACAAACATACTGAAACAGGCACAATAACTCTTTATCACCCAGAATAAGGGCTAGTAAAAGGATTGTGTAAAACACCCTGAGAGAACATAAACAGTGCAATAGAATGGACTGCCAGAGAAAGGCATGTTCCTTTTTATATTATTATTACATATTATGATTCTATATTTATGTGACAGAAACCTTCTTGTGAGGTCTTCGTTCTAAAAGGTGGCTTATTTATTTGAAATATTTTATAAATAAGCCACAGACAAAAACACCCTTGATTTCAGACTAACGTAACAGTGAACAGTGCAGAAATGATGTCAATGACCCTTTTTTCAGAAATCATACACCAGCCACCCCCAACCTGGTGCCCTCCAGATGTTTTTGAGAAGTCCCTGTCATCCCCAGCCAGCATGTCCAATGGTCAAGGCTGATAGGAGTTATAGTCCAAAATACCTAGAGAGCACCAGGTTGTGCAAGGTTGTTCTATACCCTAGAGACTCTAAGCAGGAGATGATGTGTGGAAGTCTGGCATGGTGGGCAGATGAAGGGTAACTACATGCTCATTGAGAGAATAGTATGATGCTTTTGGAAAGGAACATGTGACAGTGTCAGGTAAAATATGCAAAAGAAAAATGAAACTGAAGGCCTTGTTACCATTTATAGGATACCTGTGACTACTGCCATCTCACATTCTCATACACCCTGCCAGTAAAATAAAATGTATGAAGAGCCTTCATGCTTAATGATCACCCTCATGTAAGCAGCAAGGAACAAACAAGAGTGGAAAATGCTAGAAACAATGACACGTCAGTTATTTATTTTGCCAAATGTTACTTGGGAGATGCAAATGGGGGTGGCTGATAGCAACTACTGTCTAGTTAGGAGCCAAGAAATTAGTACAGATACACTAAGGAAGCAACAGTGGTACAACATGCTGGGCTTGTGAGTTGAAGGGTCCCAGATGTCCCTGTGGGAAGGGGGGCAAACCAGAATGTAATTATAAAGTTTTCATTCTAAAGATCACAACATTAAATTTAATCAATATCTGATGACTAAAATTAGTAGGGTTTTTCATTAGATTTTCAGTACCATAGACAGTCAATAGTTTAACCCATTTCAAGCTTTGCCATGTGGTATGGAAGCCGCTGTTTGAGAAAAACATTTCCAAAGCCCCCCTGAGACTAGTTACTGTACAAGATAATGGCTATACTGAAGTTAATAACACAGTGTATGATCTTAAGTAGAAGATAAGACCAACGCAGGCATGAACAGGGCCAATTATACCACAATGCAAATACAGAACAACCGTCTGTTTGTTTTTAAATATATTTTTAATTAAAAGATTTCTTCATTTACAAAAGTATGTGCAATGTCTCTTTTTTCAAGTTACATTTTCTACGAATCAGTTCCCTTTGTTGAGACATTAGTGTTACATTAGGAAGGAAGGAAGAGGTGGAGGGGGGCATGGTGAGTGGGATTGGGTGGCAATGTTTCTATTCTACTTGATGTATGTGTATGGGAAACAGCCTTACAGTATTAGAAAAACTAACCAATAAACTTAAACTGACACAAGGTTCCCCTTTATCACATACACAGCCCAACAAGACAACAACCGTCTGTATTGTTATTTGCCCTATTTCCCTGATCCCTTGAGGTGGGCCAGGACAAGAAACAACTTCATAACTTGAAGTTATGTGAAGGAAGGAATGGAAACATGTAACTAAGAAAGAGGAGCTTTTTAAAAATAAAAATGAGTGTATCAAAAGAAAACTGAATGAGGCAATTACCACGTCAAGAGAGAAGTGGGAGAGCGGAACTAAGACTGAGAGGATGGGTATGTATAGATGCAACAATGTGAGGTCATATTTTTTTATTTTATGCAGCTACTATGTCTGTTACTTACAAAGGGAAATTTATAGATTATATGCATATGCAGGCATATTGGAAAAACAGCAAATATTGTTTTATGGAGGACAACTTGCAACACCGTCCTACTCACGCTTATGCAGAAAGTGCCATTGCAATCTTGTGGAGCTTACTCAAAAAAGCGAACATGCACTGGAGGGCAATAATAATAATAATAATAATTTGCAGTGCTTTTTTCTAGTGGTATGCATACCCCTAAACATTTTGTGAATCTTTGTACTTTTGTCCATTTACTGTATTTATTTTTCCCAATTTGAACTATAACATGGTGATTTTCTTGAGTCAAAATGAGAGTACCCCTAAACATTTTTTAGGGGGGGGGGAAGCACTGATTATTTGTACCAGATCATCTCAGGGCAGTTCACAACATAAAATCACAATATAACCTACACACACACACACACACACACACAAAATAAAAAAAAATACACAACCCAATAATTCCTGCCCCCCCCCCAATATCTTAGCCAAAGCCTCTGAAAGGCACCAGGCAATATTTCTCAATCTGTGGGTCCCCAGATGTTGTTGGACTACAACTCCCATCATTCTTTGCCAACATGACCAGTGGTCAGGGGTGTTGGGAGCTGTAGTCCAACAATATCTGGGGACCCACAGGTTGAGAACCGCTGCCGGAGGGTGGTTTGGGAGCGGGGTGGAGGAGAAAATAAAACCAAATAACCCCCGGGGCGAGGAAAAGGGCTGGCCACGCCAGTCAGGGCCGGTGCAGAGACCCTCCTCGCTTGACCACAACCACGGGCGGCTGCGGACGAGGGGGGGGTGGTCGGCGATTCCCTCAGCCGCCCGCCTCGCCTGAAGGGTCTGAGGCGAGTCCTCCCCGCGGCTCCACCTACCCGCCTCTCGCGGTCGGGACGGGGCGCTTCCGCCCTGGGCCGCTTCGCCGCCTTCCTCCTCCTCCTCCTCGGCCTGGATGTCCAGCACCCGGTCGATGGACTTCTGCGCCTGAGACAGAGCCTGCTTGGCGAAGGTCGAGAGCTGAGAGGCGTTGAACCAACTCATCGCCGACGCCGCCGACGCCGTGGCTGCTCCGGCCCCCGCCACGGCTCACGACCTGCGCGCTTCCTTTCCTCCTCCCTCCCCCTGCCCCTTCCTCTAGCCGCAGCTGCTGCAGCCGAAGCCCCGCAGGACACCGACCGCCATGAGAGAAGCGACGGCGAACCCGGATAAGGCAGCTCGCCAGGCAGGAACGCCGACGGCACGCTCCCCCCCCCAACCCAGCTTGCGCATGCGCCAAAGCCCTTCCGCCTTCCACGTAGCAAAACAAGCCGGCGCCCTCGCTCACGTGACGCCGGGCCTGCGTTGCCATAGCTTCCCCGGAGCGTCAGTCATTATGGGGAGCGGCCTTCTCTCTTCCTGGTGACGTCGCGCCGCCAACGTCGTCGTAGCGACGGGCGAGGCACCTGGTTTCCCCGCCCCTAATACGTAGTAGTCGCTTCCCATTGGCTCCTCGTAGCTCTGAACGAAGCTCATAAAATATGCCTTATTTAATAGGTATTTTAAAAGTGATTTGGCGTCGGTCGCCGCTTATTGCACCCTGCCCTCTTTTAACATTTCCTGCAGGAAATCGCGCTGCGGAAAAGCCAAACGGGTCGCTTTCAAGAGGGCAAAACAGAAACGGGCCAATATGTTATGAACATTTCCCCCGAAGCCTTATTTGAATTAATCCTAAATTATGTTCTGGAAAGAGACCCGTTTACACGTTATCCAGCCACAATAATTCCAGAATTTCGGTTGACTTACAATTTAAAACCGAACCTTTCAGCCCAGAAAAGTGCAGGTGCTGAGACATTAAAGACTAGACCCCTTGTGTAACACTTCCTTGACAGAAGATGTAAAACAGTGAAGTCTTTTGACTTTCAGCCAAATTTTCTGCATGTGATTTAGTACTGTACTCAGAAGTGGTGGTGGTTTGGGAACATTGTTGGACTTGGAGAATTATGTGGGGGGGGGGGAGGCAAGGGTACAAGCTTTAATACATGTTAATGGGGCTTGCTTCTCAGTAAACTTCTATGGAGCTTAAAGGTAAAGGGACCCCTGACCATTAGGTCCAGTTGTGACCGACTCTGGGGTTGCGGCGCTCATCTCGCATTATTGGCTGAGGGAGCCGGCATACAGCTTCCGGGTCATGTGGCTAGCATGACTAAGCCGCTTCTGGCGAACCAGAGCAGCCTTCCTGCCGGAGCAGTACCTACCGTATTTTTCGTTCTATAGGACGCACATTTCCCCCTCCAAAAATTAAGGGGAAATGTGTGTGTGTCCTACAGAGCAAATGCAGGCTGCGCCGCTAAGCCCAAAGCCAGAACAGGAAGACGGAGCACTGCGGAGCGCTCCGTCTCGCTGCTCTAGCTTGAGGACGGCTGCACGCAAACCTCTGCAGGGCAGCGGGGTGCCTTCACCCCGCTGTCCTGCAGAAGCTAGCAAGGCTGGTCCCAAGCCAGAACAGCGAGACGGAGGGCTCCGTCTCGCTGCTCTAGCTTGGGGACGGCTGCGCGCAAACCTCTGCAGGGCACCGGGGCGCTGCGCTCCAAAGGCTTCAGGGATCTTTGAGGCTGGCGGTGGGGGAAAGCAGCGCTTCCCCCCACCGCCAGCCCCACAAGCTCTGGTGAATGTACCTTGAATGCACCTTGTTTTAGAGGGGGAGAACAAGAAAAAAAAATTTTCCCTGTTCTCCCCCTCCTATGGTCTGGTGCGTCCTATGGTCTGGTGCGTCCAATGGAGCGAAAAATACGGTATTTATCTACTTGCACTTTGATGTACTTTTGAACTGCTAGGTTGGAAGGAGCTGGGACCGAGCAACGGGAGCTCACCCCGTCGTGGGGATTCACCACCCACGTCCCTTGGAGCTTAGGCCTAGGTAAATCTGAATGCATGTAATATCTGTGTGCTAAATCCTTGACACACACGCACACACAATAGCTCATACCTTGAAAGCTTACATTTGGTTGATTTTCAACATGCCACTGGAATTTATTTAGGGAGGACTTTGGTAGTTTTTTAAAAATTTGCCACTTTTTGTAGTTGTGCTTACAACAGATACTTTATGTCTCACAAACATGTATGTTTATATAATTTTTTATTAATAAATATCCTAACATCAACCCTGAATATTAGTGGGCAACACCATGCATAGTAGCCGCTAATACTTGCAAATATACAAATGAAGTATTTAATTTTTATCAACAGGTGGTGATTTAAGAACAATATTTCCGCATTTTGAAAAAAAATACATTAACTTTTGGCAATCCTTAATATCTGACAGTTTCTTAAAGACATATTAAATAAAGAATTGGCCTGTATATATATTTCCCTCGGTCTGGTAAGTCCACTTCACAAGTAATGCAAAACCATGGCTTAGCAATAGAATACAAAGCACAGCAAACCTCAAGCTTGTGTTCTCTCTTTTCTCTGGGGTGTGTAAGTGATCAGAGCTTTCTGCTTTTGTTTCAGATTAGTTTAGTACATCCGAATCCAAAAAAGTCGTTAATTGTAGCTATGGTACATGAAAATTTGTCAGCTTCATAAACTATGGCTTTCCACTACCCATATTTCAGATAAAAGCAATTTTTTCGGGTTTTGGAGAGCACAGTAAATTGTGATTCATCTCAAACAGAAACAAAAGCTTTTGAACTCTTCCTTGGAGCTGAACTAAAGAAGAAATGGGAGCACAATCCTGAGGCTCACCCATGCTCATTCTTGTAATACTAAACTTTGGTTTAGCCAGCCCAATGCCTCAGTCTAAGAACTGTTACATAGATACTAAAATGTAATTTAAAATCTTTGTTATTTATGTACATTCAGAGACTTCATAGGTGCTTCAAGAACTATTGCATTGACCATCATGACATTTCCACATGCACAAAGGGGTATTGACATTTTTTAGAGTGATTACAAATTGAAAAAGTTATTGCTTGCTATACACATCAGATTTCTGTACATGAGTGAGCTTTTATACAGATAACATCAACCAAATATTGGTTTGCAAAGACAGTTCTAAAATAAGAGCAATTTATCCTGGATAAACTAACTTCCATCAATGCTTGTATTAACAGGGATAAGGTCTGGCTGTTTCATCTTCCCTCCTCTTAGTGCACAATGGTAGCTCTACAAGGTGTGCAAGATTTTTTTCAGTGCATGTTTACAACACTTGCATTTATATCAAGTAGTAAAATGAAGTTTGAAGAGCACAGTCTGTGGTGTAGTGACATCTGCAACTGCAAGTTCTTGGCCATCAACAAGTCCAAGCTCTGTATCAAGAAAAAGTTATAAGCACAGTGTTTCAGTCACTTCTATGCATGTATGGAAAATGTGCAACTGACAATTGACTCAGAACATTGGGAAATAAAACATTTTCTGTAATGAGACAAAATAGTAAAAATGATTATTTTGCTTTTAGGAAAACAATTGCCCAGGTATTGGTGTGAAAACATTACAGCTATCAATTCGGACCAGTGTCCAAAGAAATGAACAAATTATTCTGCACACCCAACAGCATTTTGGACTCTGAGTAGTATGTTTCTTTCCATTGGTTCTTATGGTTAGAATGGAAGTTATATTACAGCTTTACTCAAAAGAACAATCAGCTAGCACTGAAAGAAAGAATAATCTTTGTTTCTTATTTTCAAGAGTTGCACATCTTAAAGTCTTTGCTTTTGTCCCTTGAAACTTAACTATGCATGGAAGAAACTTTTGGGGAACTATTAACTCAAGTTTCCGCCCACCTCCTATATACTGTATCAACATACAGATACACCTGACGTTGTACAAAGTCAATTTGCTTCATTAAGCTTTATATCCCATAAGCACTATTTCAAGGTTTATAATACCTTTTAAAGTCTTTGAAAGGTTCGGTCTTGTTCGTTCTTCAATAGAAGCTACTGACTGGGAAAAAGAGGACATAAACAGTGTTATTTTTTGCTTAAAAAATACACACACACACACACAAATAAATAAATAAATTATAAGTATGTATTAGTCACCTGTATATAAAGGGTTTTATTTTTTCCATACATGGTGGCTGTTATTGCAGGAGATTTCATTTGTCTGTGCAAAAGAAACAACCAGTAATATTTTTTTAGAAACAAGTATCAATGTGTTTTCAGCAAGATATGGGGTTGTATTAATCCAAGTCCAACTCAGAATAGACACTATGAAATTAATGAGCCTAAGTTAGTCATGCCCATTAATGCCAGCGGGTCTACTCTGAGTAGGACTAATGTTGAATACTACCCATAGATCATATCATATTAATTTAATACTTACAATGAAGCACTATTTGTCAAATAATCCAAGACTTCTTGAAGTTTAGCTGACGGAGAAAATTCTATGTTTTGAGGGAGCTGACTGCAAGCCAGACAGTTCTCCTAACAAAGCAGTAAATGAAATAGTCAATATGGTTTAAAATGTAAATTAATCACTGTCACTTCATTCAAGCTATCAAAATCTCATCTAAAGTATACAAGGAATTATTTGCAAATGAAAATGTATGCTTTCATTGAAGTTAGTAGGTACTGGCCTGCAGTGTTTAGTGCAGTTTTTAAAAAGATGAATATGAAAATTTAAGACATTTCTGCAATATTACTGAGTTATGTCATCAAATATGAAATGCCTAGTAGTTCAATGATTTAAACATTCCTTCTGTAGTAAAAAAAATAATAGTGGCTTATCCCTGAATTAAAGTCTCCCTTTCAAAAAAGGAGTGGTGGTGTTTGCCCTTTGAGTTCATTCAAATATAAGTTTTCTTTAAAAGAAAGAACTGACATCCTAAATATATTTTTTAAAAAATCTAATAGTATACGTGGAATAAATCAAGAATCAGTGCTAGTGCATCAGATTCGGACCAAAAATATATTAATATATTAATAGTTATTGTTTGACAGGCGAGGTGTGAAGTCATCATTCAGCAATAGAATGATTCTACTCAAGTACTTTGCTTCGAATAGCAGGGAAGCGACAAATGGGAGGGGAGGGGTGTTCAAATGACAAAATAAACTAGCTTTATTTATTACAAAAACATCCATCCTCTTTTTTTCCTTCAATAAATACAAATAATAAATAACATACAAAAAATAAAGTCCCACACACAAATCCAATTTCCCAATTAAAATTCATCCTCAGGTGGTCGTCTGCATTAAATCAAGAAGTGAGGGGAAGCATGAGGATGGAAAATGTAGCTCCTTGCCCAGTCCACACATTATCATCTCCACTCTTTTCCATGAAATTGAATGAAAATGTCTGCAGTGGGAGCCATTTCTACTACATAGATTTGTGGAAACTGCAGTCTTCCAACTTGCAGAGACAGTGATGGAACTAGTGCACTTGTACCTAGTCTCCTCCCTTGCATGTTGATTTCATAAAGATGACAAAGTCTCTCTTTTTTCAGGTTAACTCATAAATGCTTTTTACAAATTTATGTCCTTAAAACAAGGGTCTGGTGGGCCTCTTTCAAGGACTGTGCTCTACAGTTGAAGAAGTCCTACTATCAAGGAAGTCCAGGTTTTATTTTCTAAGCATAGGCATGGAGCAGGGTTTCTCCCATGTACTATAATAGCCAGGAGTTTCATAAGGAGCAAATGCTTCCTAAGCTATGCGAAACCTGAACACAATGAACAAGGTTATATCTACCACCAGCAACTTGAGTGAGCATGGGAGCTCAATAGTCAGATAGTTGGCTTAGTTTACAAAGTATTAGTTTTATATTTTTGGCGAGAGAAGTTCCATTATGACCCAAGCACTCAATAACAAACAGTTAATAAAAAATTATGTAGCAATACTGACCTTCTTTTCGGCTTCAAACGTGTATGTGTACAGCCCATCTACATCATTGAATACTAAATAGTTGTTCAGAGGCATGTATGCACTGTAATGAAAAATCTGTTAGCATTCATAAGCAACAAGTGTCCTAAAAATATTTTAATTCAGAAACACGTTACCTTGTGGCTAATTTAAAGACTTCAGTGGCACATACAGCTAGAGAAAGAAAGAGACAAACAACTAAAATTACTTGAAAATTAGAGGAAAGTACGGATCAAACATTTTACTTATGGAACAAGGAAAAGAATCAGCAGGTTTTGCGTTCAAAGTCTCCTAGAAGCTAAAGTATATGGTGAAATGTAATTATCTGAAGCAAATCTAGAATTACTACATGGAATTAAATGCAGAATATTAAACCCTTTATTGCCAGATTCTGACTTACCTATAACTCCCACCTCAAGTGCCTTCCTAAAGATTCAGAACCTTAGAAATATTGCTAGACAGGTGTGCCAAATTTCCTTCTAACAGTTTAATTTAAAGCTTATTTGAAGTAAATACACTGGTTATTTCAATGTGATTTACTAATAATTTTTCCAAGTGCTGCACTCATAGGCTGCAATCTTATATATATTTACTAGGGAGGCAGTATAACTGTCCTTAATTAGACTTACTGCTGGGAAGATATCCATAGGATTGCTCTGTCAAGTCCCGCCCCCCTTGTATATTTAAGCTAGTTCATTACATTCAGCCTAAATACATAAGGAGAAGAACAGGAAGACATGGTTTTCAGCTTAGATCTCCAATACTATTCGTACAGATGTAATTGGAAACAATTTTTTAAAAATTGCATTACTGTACCTGCGATGACAGCATTTGTAGAAGCTACAGCTGGAATGATCCGCTTTACAACCCCTGCATTGAGAGAAGCAGCATCACAAACTTTTATGTTATTTCTACTTTTAACAGTTGGAAACATAATTCAAGGAAAGTATCTACAGTATTTTGTAGTAGTATGGTCACTACCTCAACCAACACAGAATAGGGCAGACTAAAGCTAGACATGTATGCTTATCATTACGGTTTCCCAAAGACCAAAAAGGACCCACTGAACAGATGGCTTCTGCTGTATCTTACCTTGTGTGAGCCTGTAGGAAAGACCTTTAATATTAAACTGTGCTGCCCTTTCTAAAGACTTTTCAAAAATCCACTGTATGTGCTCAGGATCATCTCCATCTAAAGCAACACCTTCTGCAAAAAAAGAAGTAGTATGATTTTTACAACTTAAAAATGAAATGGTTCTTCATAACTGCAAATTACAGTAGTACCTCTGGTTGCGAACGGGATCCATTCCGGAGGCCCATTTGCAACATGAAAAGAGCGCAACCTGAAGCGCCGTATCTGCGCAGGTGCAGGGCCATTTTGGTGCTTGTGCGCATGCACGAAGCGCGATTTAGCACTTCTGCGCATGTGCGAGCGGCAAAACCCGGAAGTAACCCTTTCCGTTACTTCCGGGTTGCCACAGGACGTAACCTAAAAGAACGTAACATGAAGCAAACGTAACATGAGGTATGACGGTATACCATTTTTGAAATAATAACTTGCTTGGGTGGAGTCTCAAAAAGAGAGAAGTGACTATGAAATTTGCAAAGGGATAGGTTTATTATGAAAATGTGATTTCTAAAAAAAGAAACATAAATAAGAGAATCATAAAAAATAATAGCCAGAAGTAAGAGGAACTCAATCATGACTCCTAAGTCAAATTGCACAAGACAAGTGAAATAAAATATGCCAGAATTATTATGTTATTCAGCTTTCCATTTTGACAAAGGTTCAACAGTAGTTTATTGATTACCTCCAAAAGGTTGTTCCTTGGGCCACTGCAGTATCCTGACATATTCAATGCAATGTTCTGGTAGCCGAGGCATTGAAGCAATTGTACACATAGGAAAATTTACCTAGAGAGAATGGATAAGGTGTTTCAACATGAATGTTGAAGTGGCATGCCTGGCTATAAAGTATTTGTTCTATTTAGTTACCTGTGGTGGATAAAGTTCAAGTGTACATTCAATACAAGCTGTCATGCCAGGAATAATCACGCGAGCATTTCCTTTAAAGCCTTCAGTTCCTCCATCAATCAAAGGTATAATGGAACTTGGATCCAACACCCCATTTTCATGGTTTAAAAGTGAAATCTAAGGAGAGCAAAGAAGAGCATTAAGTCCATTTCCTCTAACCTCAACCCTCACCCTTCATAATATCCAAACTGAACAGTCCTTAAGGTATTATTTAACAGGACTTGCTGAACCTGAGTTGCCTGAAATAACTGCTGCATTAACTGTCCTGCATTTTTTTGTTCTGCGGAATGTGGTGGCAGTCCTCATTAAAGTACCTCAACTTCCAAAATCAGCTCAAAATTATTTCTGCGCAACTCATTTATGGGCATATTTCAGGAGCCTGAGGGCACAGATAGCCATGAAACTTATTGTCACAACTGAAATACGAGACCTTCATAAGCAGCAGGGCTTTATTAAAAGGCTACAGCTGCAGAGAGCCATGCTTTGCATTTCAAGTGTTCTCCCTTTTGTTTACCACATCCAATATGAAGGTGAAGAGCAATATATTGCAAATGCACATACCGCAAAAGCAAAAGCAATTTTCACAGACACTATTAGTGACAATCCTCCCTCTAGCCTCAAAACAAGTCCCACATTCAGGGAGGGTTTCAGCAGTACATGACTTAATAGTGCCTATATTTTGCAACAACTGAGTAACTTTACTTCCTAGGTATTTACCAGCATGCCATTTATCCATCTTCTTGCAATTATTGAATCCAAGCCACATACAATTATATGAAATTCTGAAAGAAAACATAAATATTGTTATGCACACTTTGATACTTCCCTCGCTTTCAGTATTGTTAGCATATTTTTCTATTGTTTCTACACAAAGACAGTTTGCTAGTTGAGCATTCTGTTTGTTGTATTTTCTCCTTCCTTTAAAGGAAAGAATAGTAATGGTCTTTAACTGATTGGGGGGTACCCACAAATCATTATTTTCACAATAGCACACTTAGTTACTTACGTCTATAGAAAGCGTCGTCTAGATCCTGAATTTTTTTGTAATGTCTGAAAAGATATACAGTAAAGGAATTCTCTTGTGGCAGTTACTTGGCCAAAACACAAATGCCCTTGCCTAATTTGGTATGCATGCCACTTTCCAACACAAAATGCCTTACTATGGCTCCTAACTTTCTCAAAATTGTTTATTTAAGAATAGCTTGAAGAGTTATTTAAAAATTAGATTCATGACCACAGCACCTTTTTTTTTAATGAATCTGTCTGACTGTTTACTGATTATTCCAACACTACTAGAGGAGGACTGATGTCACACTTGTGCCTTTTCCATAGCCATCTCATTGATCACTGTGGGAAAGAGGATACTGAACTAGATAGGCTTTTTTGGTCTGACCCAGCAGGCAACTTTTCTGCAACTTTTCCCCATCCCACAATGGCTCTGAATTCTCTGTAGACTTAAGATGCATCCAAGCTGGGGCAGATGAGGCCTAAAATCAGGGGGAATCCCATACCTGATACATCTCTCTCAGCATCTGTGTACACACGAGTGTAGGTGATGTGGATGAGTAAACAGATCCATTTTCTGAATACTCAAGCTAATGTAGGAACTGCATTTAAATTAAAAATGTAGTAAGTTTTATGCACTGCATTAGAAACATGGCCAGTTCAAGGGGTTCCAATGTGCTCACATTTGTGAACAGGCAAAAGAGGCTTTTGGTATCACCGAATCCTCAGAGGGCATTTTAGAAAGATCTACTGCTAAGACACTTGTAGTCTTAGGTTTCACTGTCAGCTTTGTACATAAACTCAGATTTCAAAGATAGCATTATCATACATTATCACTGAAACGATCATCAATATCCACTGTGTTTTTAATTGTTTGATCGTCTCTCAGGCAGAAATTGAAAATGCCAGCCAATATATAAATAAAACACAATCCACACGTGCTGGGTCAGACCACACGTGCACCCAGAAGGACAGCATGTCTACAGAAGCCAGTTTAAAGAGGGAAAGAACACACAATGCATATTCATGTTGAAGGTTGGGTGGCAGGGGCAGGAAATCACTGGACTTCAACTAACACTGCAAAATGGTTTTGATGGTAAAGTAAGGCAAGGAGACTGCTATCCAACTCTGGAAACATTTGATGCTTTTGATATTTCTGAAGAAACCTATCAGACTATTTTATTCAATGATTAATCTATGGACTAAAGCAAGCCACACGAAAAAGGAGGGGGGGAATGCAGGTGACTGTGGACATGAGAATAAATTGAATCCTTTTCTTCATAAAAGGATACGGTACAACAGCACAATTGGGAATTCGGCTGTTTAGAAATTCAGCAGCAACTTCTGCTTTTGGCCGTCCAACATCTTTAGGTCTGCAAAAAACAATATTTGTTAGGAAACTGAATCTGGTAGGATCCATTTTGCCTTATACAGAATCATGGGAGGTTAACTACAACCTCTGTTGCAATGCTAGTTTAAAGCAGGAAAGACATAATTCAGAGGACTACACAGTAAGTCAAGGATCTCAGTTCCCATTTTTCAAAGGTATCTCCATCCACTGGTATGGAGAATTCAGAAGTGGCTTCTGATGCAGAACAAGCAACTGGTGTGAAATAATAATAATAAAGCACACATATGTGAATGTGGTATGCAGAAAGGGGCACTTGAGATCATGGATTCTTATTTGTAAAAATGCCATATAATCGGCAGTGGGGTTTTTTCCACAAGCTCCATCTCAGATACAACTATTTGACAGATGGGAGACTAGTCCTGACACACAGCCCCACAGTGTTTCTCTTGCTATCTCCCATATTTGAAATCACCACAAGGTTAAAATGTGTGTGTTGTTTTTTTCTTTTGAAGGAAAAACATGCTATAGTGGTAAGTCAGAGGGAAGAGGCAGGGAGAAAAGCAGGCAAGTGACAGCAGTAGTAAGTTAGCACTAGAACAAGCAGACTTTATTTGGAAAGTTAGTGGGGTAAGAGTGAAATGTTAATTTACTATTAGGAATGCCACAGCATACATGTTTCTTGAAAAATATTCAACTCCCTGAATTCTGTTTTAAAGGAAATCGTACTGAAATAAATGAAGCTTTCTTGAAAATGAGAGCCAGAGTTTGCAGTTTATTCTCAGTAGGAAATGTATGACTTACCGAAACAAAAATTGCCTATTCAGGTTAGATACATCAATGGTGTCCATGTCAATGACATGAATCTGCCTAAAACCAGACAATGCCTGCAGAGATAAAGAGATCACGGTTACAATAAAACCAACAGAATCTTTTCACTACTAGAAATGTTTGGACATATTTACTGCTTCTGAAAAATGGAAGTACTTGAAGGGGCTGCAAATCTACCATTAAGACTGTCCATACTTAGGGTAGTGGGGGGGGGTGTACACATACATACAAATAGGATGATATATATGCTATAGAAGGTAAACCTAATGCAACACAGGCCCAGCAGCCACCATTGCATAACCATGAGCTATTCTTTATAGAAAAACCCCTAAGAAAATTATCCGCACACACTGACTAGTAAAAGTTGTTTTAAACAGTTTACTGGGGGGGAAATATCAGTAGTCACGTATCTTGTTTGCAAATGTGATAATTAGAGATGCTTATGAAATTCTCCCTTTCCTAACTCGACTTCAGATGTGGTAATTGCAAATTAGCCAATATCGTTTGTAGGGTGCAACTGCTTTCTTCAAAGAGATCAAAACTTTCTTCTTCTTAAGCAGATTACCAGTTAACAGCCAGCATCTTTACTTTTCCTTTAAAAGGTACCAAATGTACACAGTACATCTGTGCAGTAATCATATCGCAGTGAGAAAAGAAAGATACGATTGCTTAAACTGGTTCTTTTGTGCAAGATTACGTTTTTGTGCAGTATTTTAACCAATGCACATATATTCATCAGTAACCTTTAAGGAGTGTGGGGGTATATCAGCTGGAAACTGCATCAAAGGGAACACGCTTCAATCCCAAAATTAATTTTAGAAACTGTCCAACTCAGAAGACAGGCAAAGTGGGACCCATGATAGAGAAAAATAATCCAAGAGAATGGAAGACACTTGCGCATCCTGACTCATGTCATCTCTAGTCTAATTACCTACCATGCAATTCAGAGTAGAAGAAAAGTAGTGTCACACAAAAGAGCAGAACATTTTAATTAATTACTGGGCATATAACCAGGTTCTGAACTGCCATTATGAGACACATTTGTGCTTAAGAGATATAGCTTCTAAAAGCAAACCCTGTAAAGTTACTATGGTTTCCACTTGTCCCCCATTTCTTCCCAGTCATATTGTCTTTTCATTATGCTTCTAAGTCCAAATATCTGCAGATGACAAGATATAGCGGTAATGTATTCAAAGCTCTCCCTAAGGTTAAAGCTTATGGGTGACATCCATCCTCAGCAGTTCCCTGTAGCTCCTATATGCCTTGAAGGGTATCCAGAGGAAAGGCAAATTCCACTTACAAAATCAAAAGTCTGCTGCACAAGTGGGATACCACTATTGGCTGTCACCCTATAAGTTTATGGGTACATTTTGGGAATTGTCTTACCATTACAACAGCTAAAGCACAGTCTACATAATTGTGCTCATAAACTAATGGAGATGTTCCAGAATCATGAATGAATCTAATATCTGCCTTGATGAGGCAAATCAGGTTTTAAAAAATCCTCATTATTGCCTGTTGTCTTGTTAATAAGAATAATTTGTTGGCTTTGTTTTTGGACAGGATTTATTCTTCATCAGACTCAAGTTACAGCAAAACAAAAGAAAACTTTGCAAAAGTACACAGTACAGTCTTCCAAATATATTGGAAGTATCTCTGAAATGATTACTTCATTTTTCGTAAGTTTACGCAGATCTATAGATTACTGAATTGACTGTATGTTGAGCAAGTATTTGATTCTGTATGGTTTTGTATTTGCTTTAGTTTGTGTATGCAAACTTGCTACAATCTAGCTGCTAAAGTAGATTGTTAACATGTTTTATATGAGGATGAGGGATCAAATTAATCACATAACCCTTTGACTTCTCAGCGTGTAGAGCAAAAAGCTGGGCAACATGATTATTTTCTCAGTGAACAGCACAGGCTATCAAGAAATAAAAATGAAATCGTTACCAGATTTTTGAGGAGTTCACATCCTAATCCTCCTGCTCCAATAACTAGAACTTTACACGTGTTTAAGAGAAAGTCAAGGGGCTGCAAAGAACCAAGACAGACAAACAGTTGTTGAAAACAGAATAACCAATATCATCATAGAACTTATTGTAATGCAGTAAAATATTTCAAAATTGTGAAAATATAGTTCATTGTAAATCAGAATTTGCCTTTTGCCATTCAAGTTAAATTTGATTAGTACAGATAAACCAGCATTGCCACGTAAGTTATTTCAAGCTTGTTAAGACATGTGTTGTTTGTTTTAAATCAATTCAAAGTGTATACAGGAACAGAGATTGCAATGGCACAGCACTGAACTACATGGTTTATACAGATATATATTTCTGCCAGTTGAAAGTCTTTATGCAATCGTAATCTGACTATGGAAACACACTGCCTGCAGCTGGCCTGCTGCCACCTGCAGATACAACATCCAATCAATGTGCACATGTTAACCTATGTCTATCCCACTGGAGATTGCATGGAATTCTATGGGTCTCACTCCCACATAAGCAAACACAGGACTGCAAGAAGAATACAGGAGTATTTCCTGGATTACGTTTAGCCAGAACTAATAAGGTCAGGTGCAAAGAATGATGCCTGGGTAGAGGCAAGCATGCAAGGTGGGGGGGGGGGTTAAGTGCACAGCCCCATAGTTGCTTGCCATCCCCTGAACCAGGGTGGCATTACCCCTGCATCAGGTCTATTCTGCATATATTTTAAAATTCAGTTATAAAAATTAGGAAAAATGACATAAATCTAAAACAAGTATATATGGCAAACCAAAAACAAATAGGTAATTCATCATTATCTCACCAAATTTTACTTCAAATAGTTCCCATGTTGAAATCCAGTGGTGTCTGTCCATCAACTGGACTTCTGTTGCAGGACAGGACTTCCCCTTCTCCTCCCTCCTGCAGCCCCTTGCACACGTCCAAAATTTGCTCCAGATGTCTGGGGAACCTTTAGAACAGATGTAGGGGTGCATGGAGCTGCACAAGGGAGGATAGGAAGGAAAGTTTGCGTGTGCAATATTGAATGGTGTCCACTATAGCCAACTGCCAAATTTCTTATTGTACACATCAAAGCTTCAAGTGCCCTACATGACTTTTAGCATCCAAACTATAATTTATGCAAGACCACATCAGTCATGCAGAAAATTAGTTGGTTAATTGCAAAAGTTTGCAGTCTTGTTCATTTTTTATTAATGAAATGCAAACAAAAGAACAGTTCACAACAGCAACACAATACTACAAACATTTGTATTTAAAATAACTGTTTCTCACTTGAGTGCCTGGCTCGAAATCAGGGTGTGTGAAAGGTCCAGATCGCTCGAGGAACTTCTTTACATGGTTCCAGCGACCTTCCCAGTCTCCATTGTCCCCACACCCACCATCAACAGCCATTCTGCACAGAACATAGAAATTCAGCTGCAAAAAACCAATGGATAAACACACACACGCACACAATCTCTACAAACTTAGACTTTCCTTTTGTATGGTTATACATATCACAAGGTGTTATCAATTTTATCTTGTTCAGAGCAAATAAATGAAATATTTTGGGACTCTGCTGGCTACTAGACAGTGGGTCTAGTGTCTACGTCATGCATAGAGGACTCACTGAAAACAATGAGACTTAAATTGCTCATATTTTAAGCCCCATTATTTCCAGTGAGTCTACTCCAAGCATGCCTAGATTTTGATCCAACCCATTAATAATACATCTATTTACAATAAACAAACATATATGTACTCTTAAAATTAAATTGCTATATGTGATTAGTTATGAAGATATATTTATAAGCACAGACTGAATATTCAGATTTCTTTTACTTGGAAAAACAGTATGCCAAGCAGAGTTTTTAAAAATAAGGTGTTATTAGTATTCTTAAAGAACAAAAATTAACAACAGACAGCTATTTCTGCCTCAATCTACTGAATATGCAGTAGATGTAATGCAAGGGTAGCTAACCTATGGCCTTCCACAAGTTGCTCAACTATGGCTCCCATCATTCCTGACCAATTATACTAGTTGTGGTTGAAGAGTGTTGGGAGTCCAGTATCATGTGGAGGGCCCCAGGATTCCCACCCCTGGATTAAGGGATAAGAACACAAAAAGCAAATCAAGCGTTTCACTAAATTGATGTTTTGATGGGATGTTTTTATGTGAAAGACTAGCGTACTTCTGACAATAAAAGAGGAAACAACATGAGTAACTGATACACATCCATTGGCAATTCATTTCTGGGAACCCTGTAGCTTGCTACAAGCAATTACCTACATTTTAAACACAAAACTCACTTTTTAACAAATTGAAAGGGAAAGTGACATGCAAGTCACTTACAGTACTACATGTTAACAGTGAATTGGCTAGCAAATGTTTGAATTTTGCCTGATACAACATAACAGCCAGTTTCAATTTCTATCCTATGTACAATTTTACTTTCACATTATACAGATCCCTGAGCCCCTTTAAATACCAAAATTCAACCGTTTAAATGTTTAGATGCGCACTGCATGTTCTTAATTTTGTGTGTATACTGATCTTGGGATGTTTTAGTGTTTTTCACTATCCAAACTATGGCTGTTACCCAGTAGGGCGTAATAGAGAGGTGGAGTTATTGTCACATCAGCAGGCCTGCCCATGCACACCATCATCCTGGAGTGGGTGCAGAGATGCCATTATGTGACAGCAGTGGGGTTGGCTCAGTATCAAACAGATGTCAGACCAGCTTGGTCCCTTCTCCTTGCTGTTTCAGGGCTTTCTACTTGCTACTACTGGCTGTCTGTAGAACTTCTACTCGCCTGCTGTTTCAGTGGACAGAAGCAGTAGGGCCAGGCAGAGGAAATCCAATCCTTCCTGTCTGTCGGATGCAAAAGGGAGGCTGGATTGCACATTTAGCTTTACTGCAGTTTTAATTTCCTATAATCTGTTCTGAAAACCAGTTTAAGGGCAGAGTATAATAAAATAAATAAAACATGATAACTCTGTAGTCTGAAATCACATCTCAGCAAGATAACAAAACTGCCAATTGTGCAAAACTGCAGTTTACAATACTGTTTATAGTTTTATATAGCTAGTGTTTCTAAGTAGTGCAACCATAATTGCATCCCATTCCTACACCTTTCTTCTTGCAATTAAAGTCCACTGAGTTCAATGAGCCTTACCCTCAACTAAGCATGAATTAAATCAGGCTTCCTCAACCTCAGCCCTCCAGATGTTTTGAGACTACAATTCCCATCATCCCTGACCACTGGTCCTGCTAGCTAGGGATCATGGGAGTTGTAAGCCGAAAACATCTGGAAGGCCAAGGTTGAGGAAGCCTGAATTAAATTATATCCTACAGCAGCCAACCTGATGTCCTCCAGATACTAAAGAAGTCGTCCAAAAAATCCAGAGGACACCACATTGGTTATAAGTTACATCCAAAGTTGCCTTAAGAGAAGGCATTCTAGCACAACTGATCTTTCCCTTCTGTTCTCCCAGAAAGCTCACCAAAAGATCAGGGAGTACAAAATATTATGGGCTGTGTCATCTGGGGCTCTGTTGGGAACGGGGAAATTTCCCAAAACTGGGTAGAGTAATTCATTTATGCAACTCTGGTTACAAACTTACAAATTTTACATTTCAAACAACTATATGGAATTATTTCCTAGTCACGTTCCTTACTGTCATATTTTATTTTTGCTTGCCTTTTTATATGCACAACTCTTGATTTTTACAAAGGATTTCCCATTAACATTCACTCATGCAATACACTGTAAGCAGTTCAGTAATTTGCAATACGTTATTACCCAAGCGGCTTGTGCACTTCCCATCAAAATGTGCATTACTCATGATCTCTTTGATCTTTGAAGAGACCCTAATCCCTGTTAAGACTTGCAGCGACCCTTTAAGGATCTGCCACACTGAAATGCATCTTAGTGCAAGTTCCAATTATGGACCAGTTGATCTTTGCAAGAGATATGATTCCACCACACCTGCTGAGTCTGCATAGCCCTCATTTCACTGCTCAGATGTGGGCTCGCTTGACTAAACACTTGCTCTGCACACACACAAAAACCTGTCCCGCATGTGGAAAACTAGCAGGGAAAAGGCTAGGTTTCTGCAAGCAGAGACAGTCACAATGCTACTATTCATGCAGAGCAACATGAAGCCACATGAGCAGCCTCAGGTGGGGTATGATGCTGATCAGCTCCCATCAGCCAACATGGCCAGTCATAATGAGAACTGTAGCCCAGCAACACCTGGCCAGCCCCACACTGGCTACCCCTGGTTTGAGGCAGAAGATTAGCACCTGAGGGAAGAACCTAGGCGCCTAGAGAGCCAGGCTTCAGGTGCTTTTGATAATTCACACATACTTGTTTTTCTCATATATGGGGGAGCCTGCCACACATTCCCAATTCAGCGCCCCCCCCTCCATCCTCTGCCCCCTAAACCCAGCACTGACCCCATCTCTCTCTGCCTCTCTCCCGCTAGCCGCCGCTCCTCTAGCCTCCTTCTTTTCTTCTCCCTATAAAAGAGAGAGAGAATAAAAGAAGGGTCAGTCGCCGACCGGGTCAGGCTCGGGGCTCGCGCGCTCCCGCCACGACTTGGGCGCGGGGGGAGGGGGACAGGGCAGAGGCTGAGGGGGCGCAGCTCCCCGCCAGCCCCCTCCCTGGAAGAAGCGGCGGCGGCGAAGGCAGCCAAGCGCGTGGGGGTGGGGAGGTGGGGAGGAGGCAGGTACTTACGGCTCCTCAACATCCGCCATAGCTGAGCCTCTCTCCTCCTGTCCTCTCCCTCCAACGGCTCGCCCACAATGCACCGCGGCCGGAAGTTCCGAGCCGGGCTCCCACTCGTCCTCGCTGACGGAGGCGATTCGAGCTTCTCCTGAGGGGAGGGGGGAGGAGGCAGAGAGGCCTCGCTTCCGGTTTCCGTTAGGGCCGGTCGCTTTTAAAAACACGCGCACGCGCGAACACAGACGCCAAATTCACCGCCCAGCCTAGGCTCATATTCTCGCCGTGGGTTGAGCGAGTGCCGGGACTAGGCTGTGGGTTCCAGTTCCCCTACTCGGCCATGCAGCCCACCGGGTGTGACCTTGGGCCTGTCGCCTGCCCTCGGCCTAAGCGGCCTCACAGGGTTGTTGTGAGGATGAAACGGGCAGGAGAACCATGTACGCCGCCTCCAGCTCCCTGTGGGGAGGAGAACAAATAAAAGTGATATAAATAAGTTGTCTGTGGGGGGGGGCAGCGTCCTTTGCTATCCCTCCACACAACCATGCGGTTTTCCAGCAACTGGTGCTTAGGAGTGCTGCTGCGTCCCTATAGTTATTTAATTCCTTACGTACACGCTCATTTTATACCGCCCTCCAGAAACAGATCTCAGGGCCGTTCACAACATAAGACACCATAAATATCCTTTATGATGGTGGGTAAGGAGCTACGGATAGCCCCTTCCTCCACGACTTGGTCGTGGTCTCCGACAGCCCTCTCCATGAATCTCCCTAATCCTCTTTGAAAGCCTTCTAGGTTGGTGGCCGCCTCTGACTCCTGAGCCCTCCCTTTGCAACCAAAAGCTTTCTTAATTTGGTACCTTTTTCTGTCACACTGCGTGACATCTTAGTGCCCTCCCGATTATTCCTTTTTGCATTCTCTGCAGACGGCGATCCCTTCAACGAAGTCGTCTTCTCCACCTCTGGTGCAGGTAGTGGTGAGCTAGATGGACCAAGTTCCTAATTAAATTCATGGTTTAGTTAGAGGGCACCCGGTATTTGCATAAGCATGAGGAGCAGGACATGCTCAATACAATAATGCAACATGTGAAAATATTTAAATACTCCAAGATATTGAATCGTCCGTCCCCCTAATTGTGCAATTGGCTTAGTTGTCACGTTGCAACAACTAGATCATTGATTTCCTAATAAGAGTTTCCTTAGTGTTTAGCATATTATGTGAGCGTGTTTTTTGCTTTCTCTAGTTTAATTGCAGAGATTGATTAAAATCAGAAAAAAATATGTGCCTGGACCTCATTTCCAGAGAAAACATAGTTATTTTGTACATGACCTTGAGGAAAATTTACTGGTGGCAGTGCAGTCCTATTCAGAAACACTGATCTAAATGGGGCATACTCTCAGGCAAGTGTGTATGTTATTGCAGCTAGAAAGTGCAGCTCTAAATAAATTTATTTAGCACCTTTATACCCCATCCCTTAGCCAAAAATGCTCTCAGAGCCGCTTACCAAAGCCTATGCGTAAACTAGCCCTATCCTCAGGAGGCTTACACTCCAAAAAACAAAATGCGGGTGGAAATGAAAGGGAGGAGTGAAAAGCAAGTGGAGGCACAAATTCTTATTAAAATTGCAAGTAGACATGCATAGCACTGCGCTGTGTTGAGCAACCTTGCAATATATATATAGATATCTGGCAGGATCTTACAACGGTGTTCAAGGAGACTGCTACTGACCTCAGCTTTTTTAAAGGAGCTATTGTGTGAACTATATACATTGCAAATGTTGCATCTTAATTTGCAAACAGTGGGATTTTTGTGAAAGATAAAATCCGCCCTCCCGCGGCTGCCTTTTCCCCCCTTCCTGCTTTGCAGGCAACCAGAAATGCAACTCCAGTCAGCTGGTTGCTGCGTTGCCCTTCTTTAAGGCCGCCCTGCTGACGTCGCGCAGCTGCTGCAGGATTCCGAATGGGAGAGGCATTATGGACGTGCAAGTAGCTCCGCTGAGATCCTGGGACGACTTCGTTCCGGGCCACGACCGCTTCGCCGTGCCGGATTTCAAAGACATTTCCAAATGGAACAACAGGGTGGTCAGCAATTTGCTCTATTACCAGACCAACTACCTGGTGGTGGCGGCTACCGTGATCTCCATAGTGGGGTAAGCGCGGGCGCGTTCCGCAGCAAAGATGGAGCGGGGGCGCACACCTTTCCTTTCCTGACGCTGGCAACTCTAGCAGAGCAATGGAGCATTTTAGCTTCCGTTCTCCCTTTCTCTTCTGAGGGTAGCAAGCTGTGCTGGGCCTCCTTGTTCGCTTTCCATCGCATTCGTATTTGTGGAGAAGCTTCTAAATAACATACGTTACCGGATGCGCACTGCTTCGCTCTCTGGTTTTAAGATGGAGGTAGCTTAGCTGTGAGCAAGACGATAGCAAATCCGCTGTATGTATCGCAAAGTGTCCTGCATAGAGCAATCCTGCCTGAAATTGCTGTTTTAGCCATACAGGGCAGGTGCTTTCTTCAGTGCCGTTGGCTAACTGTAACTTACTGAGTTGATTTCCTTTCTCTCCTTCAAAATGTAGCTGTAGGCGTCTTCCTTGTTGAATGTACGTTTTCAAAAGTGAAACCTACGCTTCTATTAGATTTGGATCATGAAATCACCAGGGCTAATTCATTAAGACTGTGTTTATGCAGGAAGAAATCTAGGTGTTTCTGTGCCGCCACCCCCTGCCGTGCCTTGAATACAATTGTAACATTGTTATATTCTGGAAGTCAGTGCTGTGTGTATATGACCCATTGTTTGTGGGCAATTGGTATTTTGCAACTATTCTTGTTAACCCTGTTGAGAAATGCACTTTTATTTTTATTTTATTCTTGCTTCTTTGGGGGTGAATTGGGTTAAATGTGAGGTACTTTTCAACCTTGTTCTGGTTCTTTCACTTTTTAAAGAAATAAATGGTCTTTTACATAGTTCCCACCTATCCCCATAGTATAATAAACTTACAGAATAAATCCTCAGATACTCTCCCAGTCCTCATATTCCCTGTGCCTATTATTCATTTTGGCCCAATAAAAAGCTTTCCTTCTTCAAGACAGTTAGTTTTTGGAAAACCTTGATAAACCTTGGTGCATGCTCTCTCTCCTATATATATATATATAGAGAGAGAGAGAGAAAATGTATTTCAGGCCTAAACTGATGGGCGTTGGTATTCAAAACTCTAACTGCAATTTCTTCACATGAGTCATGCTTGCTGGATTGTGCCACATGGCATTTCATCCTTAGAAACTAGTTTGTTCCTGGCTTCTTCAGAGGACTTGAATGGAAAGAGAAGACTTCCTATGCTTCCAAACCATTCATGTGGCCTTGCCATTTGGAACTAGTCATGAGTCAGCCCCTCACTCACGTGACAGGTTCTGAAATTGTTGGTTGAAAATTTGGCAGTCTGGTGACTCATCAGTTTGGCCTCTGCTGCACTCATGAGAGCTAGAAGCTTCTGTTAAATGATTTGTGTGTTAGAAAGCAAAAGCATAGCTAAGAGCGGTTCTTGCTTCCCTTACTCATTGTCCTCAGAGTCTGATTAAGGGGATCAGATTTTCACTGACCAGGGTTTTTTTATTCCTGTCATGGTAAAGGTAAAATAAATGAAATCTTCAATCTGCAGAAGCTGTAGAATGAGTAAACTGAGATTAAGCTCACTTGCTTTCTCCTAAGTCTATTATCATTAATAGAGCCTAATTTAAACATGTTTAACATTTCCCCTTGCTAGAAAAGCTCTCCTCAGAGTAGTGTTTCCCAACATGTTTTGGACTACAACTGTCATTCACCCCACCAGCAGGGCCCGTAGCTGGGGATGGTGGGAGTTGTAGGCCAGGCTGCTTTAGAGCATCACTGAGATTTTACGGCTACAAGTGTGTGCGTTTAAAAAAACCACAAAGGAATTATTTATATGATACTCAGAACACCTCCTTTTTGAAGTGAACCTGTGAATATATGAAAATTCTGAGCAAAACCACACAGGAAATCCTTCTTCAGTCTCCTTTGAATCCTAAAAGATGAAAGAACAAAAAAGCAAACTTTCTGCCATTTTGGCTTGGTGCTAGATTTAGGCTGCATTCATCAACTTTTGTTAGTTACACTTGCAAATCCTTTTACAGACTGGGTCTTTTACTTCATGCTGAAAGTGAGACAAGGCATATAATTGTTCCTTGTGCTTCCATCACATAGTCAGAAACAAACAGGACTTTCCTTTATTCCCTAGAGGTGGACATTGTGTTTTTTTAGAGATAGGCCCTATAACAGGCACCCCCAAACTCAGCCCTCCAGATGTTTTGAGACTACAATTCCCATCATCCCTGACCACTGGTCCTGTTAGCTAGGGATGATGGGAGTTGTAGTCCCAAAACATCTGGAGGGCCGAGTTTGCCTATGCCTATCCTATAGAATGGAAGGAAGTAATTCTGCTTCGAAGCTAATTGGTGTGGCCAAATGTTTGGAACATGGCACTGAGTACTGGGCTTATTTAACTGATTCTGGCCTCTTGATGCAAGTTGAATGGCTCTCATCCATTCCATTTTGATGGCTTTCTGTACATAATGAAAAACATCTTTCCCTCCATGATGAAAATAATTTATATAAATATTTGTATTCTGCTATATATCTCAATATGTTTTACAACAATAAACACATAAAACCATGCAATAAAACTGTAAAAAAGTTAAACAGACATCAATTTAACACACACCATTGTGGAAAGATGTACTGTATTTTCCATGTATAAGACTAGGTTCTCCCCCCTGAAAATAATGGCAAAAATTAGGGGGTGTCGTATACTCTGGGCCATCTCCCCCCATTTTCTTAAATCTGAGTCTCCCAAAATAGGGGACATCTTATACATGGGGATGTCTTATAGATGGAAAAATACGATATTTTTAATTGCCTGAATAGGCCTGGCGGAATAGAAAAGTTTTCAGCAGGCATTTAAAAGTTGGCACAGAAGGCATCTGCTGACTCTCTGCTCACTGGGCATGGAAGGTGTTAGGCTGGTATCTGATTCCCCATTATTGGCAGGTGGAACTGCTACATTCATTCTTCTATATCACAATGGAATTGGCCAATCTAGGCAATCTCACACCTCGGCTAATTACCTGTGGTAATTGGGAATAGGTGGAGAGAGGCCAGGTCCAGTGTGTCTGCTAGTGGAGAACAAGAAAAGAAAAAAGATTTCCCCTTCAAAATATTTTTTTATGTATGTAAGTCTTACGCAAAACATACTTGCTTGGAAGATTGTTCCATTCAGATTTACTTAAAAGCTTAAAAAAATAACCTAGCTGCAAGCTGCGTTAAATCACTTCTTAATAATCCGAACCTTAATAATAACTTAATAATAACTCCTTAATAATGAACCTTAATAATGCAAGGTTCATAGAGTAATGCATAGCATTGTTTATTTTACAATTGCTGAGCTTGCATCTTGGTTTATATGGTTGCATGTTTTAAGGCTTTTCCATAGTTGAATTTTTCTGGCTCCTCCTTTTCCTGTTTGTTGCTAGCTGTATGCACTGCAAGATCTTTCAGGGAGTGAGGAAGAGCCACCTGTGGTGTTGGCAACTAATTTTCTTTTTATATAGCATAGAAAGTACTGTGCCTTAACTAACTCCATTAGCCTCCATTGTTTCTTCTTGAACATATGTCATCTCCAACTCAGTATTCTCTTCCAACTCTCCTTCCCATCAATACTCTTATCAGTTGAACAGGCATATGTAGCCTTGGCTTTGTTTTGTTCCCTTCTTTGTCCACTGTGTTCAGTCTGTTGCCAAGTTGTGTTCTTTTCTCAGCCTTCTGTAGCCAAAATAAATCTCCTCTTGTTCTGATCACATGATGTCTCTTCTTATCTGCACATTGATTTTATCTCTGCTCCTGGATCCGTTGCAGGCTTCTTCCCGCCTCTTCAAAACCCTTACCGTCTTTTCTCCCCTCTTACGTTCTTCCTTTAACCTTTGCACCACCACTTCCATCCAGCTGAGGGTCTCCTGCTCCCTCAAATTACTCTACTCATGCTGCACCTTATGCTTGGAACTGCCTCCCCAAACACCTGTGTGATGCTACTTACATCTCTTCCTTCAGATCTCTCTTCAAAACTCACTTTTTCCATGAAGTCTTAAGCCTGGTGAACATTTAATTCTGGCCAGCCAATGAGGAACATTTACAGTTCAACTAATTAAGTTATGAGGTTTATCAGATATTTCTGTCCTCAACGTCACAATTTAGTAAGCCTGGAGTGTACTTAAAATTGGTACTTAAAGCTAAGCATTGTCTGTTATAGTATGCAGCTAAAAGAAGGGCAGTGAAGAATAAAACTCCAATTGGATGCTGTGGCAAGTCTTGTTTTTGCTTCTGGAGTTTTTTCTATAGCTTAAATAGCCATGTTTCAAGCACTGCCTCCCTTACAGATCCTGTCTTGCTTATATTACATTCATAGCTTTGCAGTGCCCTTTATTATCAGGCTTGTTTTAAATGATCACATTCAGTTGAGCCTCCACCAACAATGGCCATATGCAAAAAGCACATATTTAGCCTGACACAAGCAGGTGGCTGTATTAGATTTTGTATGCCATATCTTTAGTCTACTGTTCTTGGTTTCTCTTTCCCCCTTCTGTCCCCTACACCACCACCCCAGGTCACCAATGTCTGCTTCAATTTCATCACTGAACTTTTAAATGGCACTCTCTACAGCCAGCCATTGGTAATGCACTATGTGTCTTTGTGCCCTTCCAACTGAGTAGGAGTATTTTTTTATCTCTTTGCAAAAAGGCAATTCTTTCTAGACTTAACATAGCCTTTCCTATAGTACTGCTGTAGAAACAAAACTTAAAAAACAACAACATAGTGATATGGAAGATCTGTTAATTTTATCTCTTTCAGTCAAGGTCTCTTCCTAATTCAGGAGGAACATGCCTTACTTTCTGGTCCCAGAACATGGAAGCCTGTGCTCCTATCACTTCCCTGAGTGAACCTTCCCAGCTTCTTAAAACCAAGTATTTCACGCATTGGTGCCAAGTTGTTGGAGAATACAAGCTTGCTACAGTGTGCTAACACACTGGAAGCAAGGATCTCATAATCAGGCATGCAGTATGCAGTGCTTACCTGGTGGTGGTACATAAGCTGAAAGCTTATTACTAAATCTATTCCATTACAGCTTTGCATTTATTTGGTGGCTTCTTTTATTGTTCTTATCGACATCTCCGACTGCATTGGAAGCTTCCAGCTTCTGGGATTGTCCTTAATCCCAGCACCTGCAGCATTGCTTAGTCTGCCCATTTGAGTTAATGCAATGACTTCCTGCTTGCAGTTCATCCAACCAAGACACACTTGAGTATGAAATGAGATTTCCACAGTCAGTCTGTTCCACTTTGCTGCAGATGGTTGGAAAGCAAATCTTCCAGTAGCAAATGGAAGCATGTTCTGTTGGCTTGGCTGTATAGAAGAGTACATTATTTGTTTGCCTGTAGATCACTTCTTTATTTTTCGCCCCACCTGCTTTCTTCTAGGTGCAACATCTTTCCAGCAGGCAAAAGTTGTTTCCTGTATCTCTCAATGAGACCTTAAGGCATCCATTTAGTGGTCTATTTATATAGAGTGCTTTACACTTCCTGGTTATTCCTGCCACCACTACAAAACCTATTCCTTGGCAATAAGAACTAATCACCTTCTCCCCAAGTTTGTTTTTGTACGTTGTCCGAGTAACACCAACCTCAAATAACCACCGCGCTACCATGCTACAAGATGTCTTGCACATATACTGGTGGTGTCTGATACGTTCAATAAATCTCTCTAACGAGGGCTATATTTAGAGTGTATCCTATAACTAACCTAGCTCCTGATACCACCTGTGGCATTTAATGACTCCCACTTGGAGGACTTCAGAGCACACTTCAGACATGATGGATTACTTGTCTTATCACCTTAGCTAAGATGGTATCAGCATTGACCGCCTGCTGTTAGAGAAGAACTTTCTAGGGTGTTACCTTGTATTCAGAATTATTCCAAACATATTATATGTGCACTTCTCTTAGGCAGCGGCTGGCTGTTATTCTTGCCAAATGAAGACCACATAATTGTTGATTCAATAGAAATAAATTTGGAGGCAGCAGTTAGGACAGATTCTGAAGTAACATACAATGTTGGCAGGAGGAAGCTTTTGAAGGGACTCTGTACACTCATGCATGTTGTGTTTGAAATGCTTGGCCAGAGAATTTGCCTTGGGACAATTGCATAAGCAGGATGCAGCAGCAGCTAAGGGAAAATGCACAAAGTTCTCAGTCTTTTAAATCTCAGACTATCCTCTGAAATGAGATTGCAGATGGTAACCTAGATACATCTCTGTTCAGCAGGCTCAACCATAGTGGAAGAGAGAAAGTGATAGTTCCTGCTTTCTGCTTTGGGTCTTGGGGGAGCAGTGTGTTGGAGGTCTTAGGGCCTAGCTTGTCTCTTTTAAAGCTTGTAAAGATGGGGAAATTAGCTGGACTATGCTTTGAGTCTGGGATGTAGGCAGGCATAAATGTTGTTGGGGCTCAACAGTTTCATAAGGGCAGTATCTGTTTACAGCCTGTGTCTACAGGTGGCTTTCCTTGCTGCCTACTCATTGCAAATACGTAGGGCAGGAGTAGCCAATATGGATGGGGCTGATGGGAGCTGTAGTTCAACACAATCTGGAGGGACTGCATTGGTTACCCCTCATGTAGACAGTGAATGTTGGTTTTATGATTTAATGACTGATGTGCCATCTTGTTCTCATCACTATTGCAAACATCTTACCCCTTTTAACTGTGTTCTACTGCCAGTTGCCCACTTGGTGCTTTGCAATTTGATGCAGATACAGAAGCAAAGAAGCTATTGCACTAGGCAACTTCTGAACCACTGCTTTTGACAGTTTTAAACAAGCTTCCTCACAGTTACAGATTAAAGGCCTAAAAATATGTCTTGATAAAGATTCTAGCAGGCACAGAGACTAACACTTCCAGTTATCAGTTGTTCTCGCCTTGTCTACTTTTTGACCTGTTAACCTCTCACTTCTAGGAGACAGTATTCATGGCCATTAACAACAAATTCTGTTGGGTTGAATCCAGACTCATTCATGCTTGAGTAAAACCCATGAAATCAACAAGACATAACTTAGGTCCCATTGATTTCCCTGGTTCTACTCTGTGCATGACTGAATCTGGATCTAACCTAAAGCCTGTAGCCAAAAAAAGTGAAGCTCAGTTAACGATGCTTTATTTTGATCCAAATGGCACATTGAGTTCTGCAGCAGACTCTAACAGTTATAGTTGCAGAACCAGCTAGGTAACAAAGATATAACAAATCCAGTGTATTATCTTGCACGCTTTCCTTTTTAGGAAATCCGCTTTAACTTTCCTTGTGTTTAATTTCACCTGTATTTGGGTTTTCAACAGCTTTCAGCCAATTCAATTTACTTTGAAAACTGGAGCTTTTGAGTATTGGTTCATTGCAAAGAGATTTTTAGCTGCATAGAATAAAATTGCTTTGAGTGTTTTCTGCCACATATACTAGTAAGGGTGCCAGAGAAGGCAGCCAGTTGATTGATGTTAAACACTTCCCCCAAACGATTCTGAATTAGTCTGAAAGATGATGGCTTGCCTGCCTGTGTAGTGCAGCAAGGAGTTCAAATCACTTGCCTACGACTACAATAGCTCACGTTTTAAGGTGGGAACCTGGTCCACAATCAGTTTAGACTGTACTACACATCTCTTGAGGCCTACTGGAAGCTTGACATGCACATGGGGAGCTGCCTTACACGGAGTCAAATCACTGATCAGCTCTCCAGAGGTGTAGACAGAAATATTTCCCAGTCTTACCTAGAGATTGAACCTGGGACCTCGTGCATGCATAATAGATGTTCTACCACTGAGCTAACTGCTGTAGGAATCAATTCTATTACCAAGTTCAATGTGTATAACTTTTACTTTTATTTCATACTTCTATAAAAATAGGCTACCTCTCAAAACTCTGGTACAAAACCTGATGGCAGTAAGACGCCCAATGTGATGATGTCTGCCTTGAGTTACTGTTCACTTTTTCCAGGCAGAACATTCAGAAAGTTTTGCTCTAAATATAGCTTGTGGCTGACCAGAAGTGACTCAGACGCTGCAAACAGCAAGCAGACCCGGCCTGTTTTTAGTACGCCATGCATGAGTTCCTGTGAGCAGCAGGAGCAGGTGGGCAACCCAACCTGAAGCTGTGATGAAAGGAAGATGGGTCTCCTGCTCTTTCACAGCAGTTGTATCATCTCCATTTTATTAAACTGGCAAAGATGGTAAAACTAGCGCACGTTAATTGTGTGTTGATAGACATGAATTAAGCCCTAGATGTACTTCCCAAGGCAGTGCTATGCAACGTATTGAGGAGGTCAGCAAGGACCCATTCACAAATCAGGGGCTTGGGCCAGGACTGGGTTCTTCACCCATTTGAGTTTATCCATGGCAGTGCAATGTACAGATGACTGACAGTGAGCCCACAGCTCTGTGTGCCTTAGTTTTGCCTTTGTGATGGGTGTTGTGCTTGTGACAAGCATGTGAGTGAGGAGGGTGGCCCATCCTCTGGTTTTTACCTATACAGTACTAAACGCAGTGGGCTAAAATCTAGCATGTGTAAAAGTTCTGGGTTATATGTAAAGCAGCGTCTTCTGTGGGTTGTAGGCAAATGTCTTCTGCTCACACAGCAGAACTGCCTTCCCCATACCCCCACCCACCCACATCTGTTCTAGAAAGGGTTGGGGGAAATTCCTTGGATCCAGTCCCGGGTCACAGTTCTGCAGGGTGGTTGTTTGTCCAGTTCAGCTTTTTCAACTGCGATAACTTTGGGTGTCCTCTTCCCCACCCCCACTTTCTTTGCAGCCCTGTTCAGGGAAGTTTTTAACGTGTGATATTTTATTGTATTTTTGGTTTTTATGGAAGCCGCCCAGAGTGGCTGGGGAGGCCCAGCCAGATGGGCGGGGTATAAATAATAAATTATTATTATTATTATTATTATTATTATTGCATCCCGCTTGATTTTATTTTGTTGGCATCTGCCGAGCTGTTAGTTTGAAATTATTTGAATTGTACCGTTCAGGTCTGTGGGTTCTCTGCACTTCGTCTTGACCCTTGGTGGTTTGTCTGACTTCTTGTGATGGAGTGAGCCAAGGAGGGATGCATGCCATTGAGACCACCCCAAGAGACAACTGCACCACCACCCACTTATCTGGGGTTCATGTCTTGTAAGAGAATAAAGCCAGGTTGGGGCTGGCACTGTTACCATAGAATAATAATAATAATAATAATAATAATAATAATAATAATAAATAATAATTTATTTATACCCCGCCCATCTGGCTGGGCTTCCCCAGCCACTGGGCGGCTTCCCAAAAAAAGTTAGAATACTGTAATACATCAAACAATGTTGTATGCTGCAATGGGTGGAAAGGTAAAGGTGATGTTGGTTTGTTTTTAAGCTATGTCCTCTGTTACAGAGGACATATCTGAGGGGTGGGTGGGGAATCTGGGACTGGACTTATTTATTTTTACTAGCAAGTCTGCCATGGTGGGGTAGATGAGTGTGGATTCTTGTCTCTTGCAAGAATCTTTTGATGCTGAGCTACATCTTTCTGCTTTGCATGCGGTATTTAGGCCCTGGGTTCTCTTCCCAGATTTCTGCCAGTTAAGGAGGGTTTGTGTCAGAGGCACAGCTTCCTATTGCTCCAGCAGTTTCCCCAAATGCAGCGCTCCCTCCCCCTGCATAGAAGTGAATGGAAACTCCTTATTGGGATGCCATTAAGATGGAGACTATTTCTGCTTCCACCCCTGTTAAGCGCAGCCTTTGAGAAGGAAGTCTCTTGAGATGAGCATCCAGCCATAACTGCTTGGTGTGGTCTTGAAGGCGTGTGATGCAACAACTTCCCTGAAGCTAAGCAGGCAGCCCAAAATCCTCTGTATATCCTCTGGAGTTCCCTGGAGGAAAGGCAGGGTATAAGGATCAATAAAATGCATACTTTTTTTTATAAAAAAAAAAAGATAGTTCAATCGCTTTCCCTCGTCTGATCCTTTCACAGGTATATTGGTGTTGCAATTCTACTGCAGTACTTTACAAATGAATAATTTAGCCACTGTTAATGGGCCAAACTCCCCCCCCCCCCAAATTCCTTTTAGACTTGACTCCAGAAACATAGGTTGGTTTGTAGATACAGGAAGATGCATGCAAAATGTCTTTATGTTGATATAAAATGCTTGAGTAACATTTGGAAGACTTTGAGGGCATTTGTACCTTTTTGTCTCTGCAGATTTCTGAATCCACTGAGCATGATCCTCGGTGCCGCTGTGGTGGTCCTGGTGTTCACAGCATTTGTGTGGGCATCGCACAACAAAGACTTCATTCGCAGGTTTAAGAGGCACTATCCAGCTGCCTTCGTGGTCGCTATCATCTTGTTGAGCTACTTCCTGATCTCCTTTTTTGGGGGCGTCATGGTGTTCATGTTCGGAATTACGTTTCCTCTGTTCTGTGAGTGCAAGTCCTCTTATTTTTGAAGCAGCTTTTCCTTTTGCTGTTTTGTTTTGTTTTGTTCTGGACATTAAATGCCAACCTTGGTAGGAATTTTTTTCTCATTAACAATCATGATCAGAAGCCAATACATATGTTTTATTTGTAGAAATATTTCTGTATAGCTTACTGCCTCAGTTTCAAAGCAACATACAGCCGTTTAAGCAACTTCAATATTAAAATTGCCATACAGCATAAAAATACAGCTGGTAGCCCCAGGCAGTATTATCATTAGTAGTAGTAGTAGTAGTAGTAGTAGTAGTAGTAGTAGTAGTAGATGAAGAAGATGGTGATGATAATAATAATGATGATGGCGCTGATGATAAAACCTGCTGGAATGAAGCACCAGCCCAAAAATACATTAAATGTATTTTTAATGAGCACTGGAACATCATTAATATCAGTGTTTTCCTAAGCTCAGAGGGGAGGTGGTTCCATAATGAAGGTGCCACCACCAAGAAGACCCTCCCTCTGGTTGCTGCCAACCAAGGCAGCCTTTCTCAGCTGATCATAAAGATTACACAGGGCAGTAATATAATAAGTGACATTGGTTTTTATTTGCCATTGTACTATGATCAGAAGCCTTCCAACGAGTCATTATAGCTGGGCACTATCGGCAGTCAGAATGCGCTCTTGGAGCTGATGGTGAGAGAACGTGCATCTAATGTAGGTATGAAGTGGACAATATCTGTTGGGTATTAATGTGCTTTTTTGCTCCCCGCCCCTCCAGTGATGTTTGTCCACGCTTCCTTGAGGCTTCGGAACATCAAGAACAAAATGGAGAACAAGATGGAAAGCATAGGTTTGAAGAAGACTCCCATGGGCATTGTGCTAGACCTTCTTGAACAGCAAGAAGAAGGCATCACCAAACTGGCTGACTACCTGGCTAAAGCGAAGGAGTAGAAGAAAACACGCATGCTGTTTATGGCTCTTTGGGCACTTGGTTGGGCTTGACCAGCATCACTTTTCAGTCTGGGTGTGTGACAATACGCAGACTGCGAAGATGAAGTGTGGCAAAATAAACAACCCCAAGTTTTTCAAGGACACCCTGACCAGGATGGGGAGGTGATAGTATCCCTTCTGTGACATGCTAAGAAATCTGACACACAAATCCAATTGGTGGGTCATAGCACTATTTTGTGGGGGGAGGGGGGAGGTGAGCGTGGGAATTGAAGGAATGCCTCCTCTAAAACTATTTATGTTAGTGTTTTTCAAAGTATTCAAAGTGCACTAAATGCAAGCAGCCCCTTTCACTCGCCTGTCTGTCCAAGAAGATAAATCCAAAGTTAGTATGAATGAGGTCTTAAAAGTCCATTTTACAGTGTTTTGCAGTGCATCTTAATGTGCCTCTTGAGTGGTCTCTGTTTCCAAATGGAGAAGTGGAGAACTCAAATGTAGTCACATAACATGCACAGCTTGTTAGGACAAATCCTTATCTTTCTCCATTTACAAATGGAGACCTTCGTTCTGCATGAGAATTGCAAGTCTGCATAGATAACATCTAGCAAACAAACATTCCTTCAGTGAACCTATGCAGAATTAAAATATTTGGGGGGGCAGGGAGTTTCATAAGAATACGAACATGATTTTCTGTGCATGCCACATCCAACATGCTATTATATAATAGAATTATGTAGTTATTTAACTCGGCCAGGCTTGATCTGCTATTAAATAGAAGTATGAGTCCTTTAAGAGTCTTTAGTCAACACTTATAGATATATTTTATAGAACAGATGAACTGGAAAATGGACTCTTAATTTTTGCTGATAATGTATTGTACTGGAACGAAGGGTGGGACTGTCCTGGTTTTATTTCCTATAAGGGGTAAAAACCAGTTCATGCAACCTTTTACAACATATTTAAAGCACCTTGAATTTTTGCTTGAAAGATGGTTGAAAACTATTCTAGTCCAACATTGCATATCACACCCCTGCATTTTCTTTCTCCTGTGTATTTATGTGCTGTGATCAGACTTGTTTATTTATGCAACAGATGTCCACAGAATAATCTCTCTCTCTCATGTGATTCTTAGGATTGGTGTTAGCATTGTAGTCCTCTGCCCACTCTTCCTTTTTAAAATTGAGAGATGTAATGCCTCATTCCATACCTTAATTGTAAAATGATTAGTATTTTGTTGGAAATATGGCTCTATCTATGTATTCTAGGATTTAAGAGAAGTAAACTGGTTTTGATCTGTATGTTGTCTCAGTTTAACTGTGCTGAGTGATTCTTTTCAGTGTTTGATTTAGCCAATGGCTCCATCGTTGCCATTTTGATTCAAAAATAGAAGAAATAGCACACAGATTCTAATATAATTTTACTGATGCTTTCTCAGTGCAAATTATTTTAAAGGACGTGATCACAAATGCAAAGCAGACACATTCTTGATTCTGTTTTTGACCTGGGCAAGTGTGATGTGTCTGAAATATGTGGTTGAGAGACAAAACTCCCTCTTTTGAATTGGGTCTATTGCCATTTCATGACCGGCGATGCAACATTTTCTGTGGATCTTGCTGTTGGGTTGCTGTTCCCTGTGAACACTGCTGAGATGTGCCTGACCCTGGAATTGTTAACATGCACAGAGTTCCGAAGAAGAATGTCTACTCAAAGAAACAGTGTTTGGATGTGCTTTAATGCATGCACAATTGATCTCTGGTAACAGAGGCAGGAATTTATAGGCTAGGCGTTGCAAATCCCTTTGTAAATTAATGCACTTTGTAGACTTTTACCATAGTCTTGTCATGGTTGTATAAAAAGATGGGTTTCCTTCTCAAACCCTCACACTATTTTTCATGTAAAACATTCATTTTTGTTTTGTTTTTAATTGAGAGTCTTTAATTCCTTTGTGCTTTATCAAGAGAAGCGTCTCTTTTCACTAGTGTCGTTGGTGCCTTTTAACCTTGGGGAGATAGGATGTATCTCTTGGGGGGTGCAACTGGGGGGCCATAGGATGCTGTGGACCTACCCCTCTGTAGTTCGAGAGAAAGGACGGTCTGTGGGAAACAGGCCTCCCTGATGTGGTGATGGAGGAATGATCCACTGACTGTGCTGAGAGGACAGTAGAGCCTGAAACAGGGGAGGCCTAGGTGTGAAGGTCTGTTGTTCACATGACATTCTCCCAAAAGAGAGCACAATAAAATAGCCTGGGAACTAAGACATTTTCTCCCCCATTAGGCTTAGGAAGGCTGTAGATCTTCTCATGGTGAAATGTATGGTATGTGTTATTTTAAAGTTGCATCCATAAGTCACTAAAGGACTGTAGTAATTAGTAGTACCTGACGCTTCAAGAATTTGCTGACTTACCTGCTCTCTCTCTCTCTCTCTCTCTCTCTCTCTCTCCACCCTTTCTTTCCTCCAAAGCACTGTCTTCACTATTTGCTTTTCAGGGTGCAGCGACAAAGAGGTGAGATAGGCAAACATATAAGGAGCTAGTTTTTCCTTCTGACCTCCCAGTGAAACCCGTGTTGAGCGTGTTCCTCAGCATGAAACTTGAAGTCCCTTTGCCTAAATTTACAAAGAGATACCATGTTTAGAAACTCCTTATGGCGCTGGCTGTATCGGCTGTCAACATTGACCGCAGCTGTGCATAGTTGTTTGCTCTCCACGCCCGCCCCCCCCCCCCACTGCCATGTACTGCTCTAGCTGATGAGCTGTGCCATTACCTGTGATCCCCACATAAATCTGAATTCAGCCAGACTACTAGTTAGGAAAAGTGCAGTCCCACTCTTGTCTATCCTCCAGTTATTCATTCTGAGCAAGATAAAACTGATCTGATAGATGTACAGTGGTGCCCCGCAAGACGAATGCCTCACAAGACGAAAAACTCGCTAGACAAAAGGGTTTTGCGGTTTTTGAGCTGCTTTGCAAGACGAATTTCCCTATGGGCTTGCTTTGCAAGATGAAAACGTCTTGCAAGTTTGTTTCCTTTTTCTTAACACCGTTAATACAGTTGCGACTTGACTTCGAGGAGCAACTCATAGAACGCGGTGTGGTAGCCTTTTTTGAGGTTTTTGAAGACTTTGGTGATTTTTGAAGCTTTTCCAAAACTTTTCCGAAACCGTGCTTCGCAAGACGAAAAATTCGCTAGACGAAAAAACTCGCGGAACGAATTAATTTCGTCTTGCGAGGCACCACTGTACTGACTGGATCTGAGTAACTCTGAATTCGGGTCTATTACACTGTAAAAACTTTGAACATTGAAATGCCATACAAGTGAGCAATAGCTACAAGAGTAGAGAGAGACAATGCTCAACTCCAAATCACTATCTAAACTTTCATCTATGCAGGAGCTTCTGTATGTTGCAACCCTTGAAGTTTGCTGATTCCATCATCTTTGTTCTGCCCAAATATATTTTTACTTAGCAGCCATTCGCTTTGCTGCCACATTATTTTCCTTCCTGCAGTGTTGCTTGATGGCTAAACTGAAAAACTTGGAAGCTGCAGGAGACAATTCTTGGGACAAAAGGGTTGCTTAAAATCTCTAGAAAACAATTTTAAAATTCAAGTTGTGTGTATGATCTGTACCTTCAATGGAGCTTACTATGGAGGTATAGGATTGTAACCTAAGTCTACACCACCCAATCTCTCATCGCATTGTTTTTTTCTACTTCCCTACCACATGGGCAGCAACCAAGACAACCACAGGTCTGCCTTCTCTGGGTTGTATTCAGCTAAGTCCTACTTGGAGTAGAGCCATCAAAATTAATGAACCAAAGTTTGCCATGCCCATTTTAACTTCACTGGGTTTGTGCTAGCATTGGATTACATCCTCTGAAATTTATGTCCTGACCCTGATCGAAGGCTGTGCTCATTGACAATGGGGCTTGTGAAACTATTTCTTGATTGATTTTACTTAGCCAAGCAGCAGTGAGCATTTCAAAGCCTGTGTGCTCTTAGTGAGTTTGTGATTAATAGGGCGATGAGCAGCTTTCAAGATATGTTCATGTACAGAGATGGGGATTCTGTGGCCCTCTGGATGTTGGGTTATAATTCCCATCATCCCTGGTGATGGGCCATGGCCTAGGGATGATGGAAGGCTGCAGGTTCCTCATTGTTGATACAGTCAGTGGAAAGTACACCACAATGGCGGTGAGGATAGGTTGTCTTTAGTTGTTATCCTAGGAGGCAGCTGCTGCATTGATCTGTAAGTGGTGTAGCTCTGCAACTGAACAGTGATAAAATGCAATGTATCTAAGGCAGCATAAATCTGCTAGGTGGTAGCTTGGTATGTCTCAGTATAATAGAACAGTTGCCCAGCAGGATTCCTAATTTAAACTGGCATAAGTGTGACATAAATTCAAGTTTGTGCAAGCCTGAAGCATAAGCCTCTTTTGGATTTAAGGGCCTGTACTCCTTTGCCATAAGTAAAATTCAAGTTTGCATGTTATATCAGAGTCCACCTTTCACTGCAGCATGTCGTACCTGCCTGTTTTACTCATTCCAGATCTGTATTGCAAGTGTCTCCCGAGCAGGAAGGAGAAATACGCTAGCCTCAACTTATAAGTAGGTTGCCATCAGCAAAGTTGTTGTGTGCCTCAATCTTTAGGTACAGCTGCATGCATGATAGTTACATAAGGGAAGTGTGTTAAGGGGGGGGTGCTTGCGTGTCTCTTGTGGGGGGAACAATGTCATTACAGCTTTGGCAATGGAAGTGCTGTAGTGGTGAATAAATGAGAGGCATAAACTGGTATAAAGCTGAGAGGCATAAATAAATGAGAGGCATAAAGCTGGTTGTCACAAGTTAATGAGAAAGTGGATGAATTTACACCATGCACACACCGCAATATATTCATTGCTTCTGGAATCCTGCAGTACTAAAAGCAAAAGATCACAAATGAAATGGACATGTACCTGTTTCTCAAAATATTTCCCCTCCACACACAATATGGGAGAGACTTTATCTTACATACATTGCAGCGCTGTATTTCGCTCTTCAAAAATCAAAAGAGCTGGCCAATTAAGTCATTGGCCAGGCCAGCTTTTAAAAACTGCTAAATAATTGGCCAAGGGTGGATTATCACCTTTGTCTCTAGCGACTAATCTCCAATCTTCTGCAAGGACCAGGCCTAGTTTTCTCCTCCAGCTTGTAATGAACTTGCAGTTCTGAGCTGGGCAGTGCTCCAAGCACCTGGAGTCACTCATCTAGCAAAGGACTCTGCTCTGCCCCAGCTCCTCCAGTCCATTAACAAGCTGCCCCAGCAGATATCTGAAACTGCAGTCCCATGGCTGTGCTATACAGAGGGTGGCCTTGAGAGTAGGGAAGGAAAGAGACAATCAGGGATGCAGCAAGGACAGGGTGGAGCTGCCAGGGGTGAAAGGAGAGCTACTCTTCTCCAAGAGCCCAAGATGCCATGTTTTTAGACAGTGATGAAGAAGAATAAATGAAATTGCAGAAAGTGCCCCACTGTAACTTGAAGCTGTCAAGAAAGAATGCAAGCCTGTCAGCACAGCAGCCTAGGAAGTGGCGTCAAATGTTCTCCAAACCAGTTTCAGCTGTCTTCCCCGATTTGCCTTTGGGTACAGATGTAGGCCACTCACACCATACCTAAATGGATAGTCCTGATAAGACATGAAGTCTTGACAAAGACAAGCTTTGCTGAGAGCTGAAGGCCAGCTTTTATGGCCACGGGTGGTAGGGTGAGGTATCTGCAAAAGCCAATCCTCCAGAGCCCTCGTGACATGCTGCTGCTCCTCATTGTTATTTGCTTGCTCACCTGCCCTCTTATGGGTCAGAGTGGATGACTATGCTAATAATAATAATAATAATAATAATAATAATAATAATAATACCCCGCCCATCTGGCTGGGTTTCTCCAGCCATTCTGAGCGGCTTCCAACAGAATATTAAAATACAATAACCTATTAAACTTTAAAAGCTTCCCTAAACAGTGCTGCCTTCAGATATCTTCTAAAAATCTGGTAGTTGTTTTTCTCTTTGACATCTGGTGGGAGGGCGTTCCACAGGGCAGGTGCCACTATTGAGAAGGCCCTCTGCCTGGTTCCCTGTAGCTTTGCTTTTCACAGTGAGGGAACCACCAGAAGGCCCTTGGCGCTGGACCTCAGTGTCTGGGCAGAATGATGGGGGTGGAGACGCTCCTTCAGGTATACTAGACCGAGGCCGTTTAGGGCTTTAAAGGTCAGCACCAACACTTTGAATTCTGCTTGGAAACGTATTGGGAGCCAGTGTAGGTCTTTCAAGACCGGTGTTATAGGGTCTCGGTGGCCACTCCCAGTTACCAGTCTAGCTGCCGCAGCAATGTAAAGGAGGAGGAGCTGCAGCTTTGGGCAGCCATTGCTACTTCCCAGCTTTCAGTCTAGATGGATGTGATAGTAGAAATGGGAAGGGGAATAGCTGGTAGCTGCAAGGAGAGCCCACTGAGGATGTCCTGCCAGCGGTTTCCTAAAACCTTAGGAAATCACTGCTCGTGGAGTCTTCACAGCCACCACCTCTATATCTCGGCTTTTGTGGCTGATGTACAGCAACCGGTGCTTTTTTTTCTTAAAAATATGTTTAGGGATACTCTCACTTTGACTCAAGAAAATCACCGGGAAAGGAAATGAAGCCGCCATCGGAGGTGGTAACAACGAAACTGACCAATCACCATGCTTCATACTCCTACTTCATACATTAAACGCTTGCTTCCATCTAAAACACCGTGACAGGAAATGAGGCCACCATCAGGGGTTGCAACGGAACTGACAATTCACCATGCTATTCAATGGAACTGATGATTCACCGTGTTAGAGAAGAAACTAAAAATTTTTAGTTTCTTCTCCCGTTAGATTCACAAAATGTTTAGGCGTATTCGTACCCCCAGGGAAAAAAGTACTGACAGCAACCATCCCTGAAAGTAGATGTTCATTTCTGTTGCAGTATCCTTCATCCAATAAAGATGAAAGGAGGTGTGGTTTGCCAAACACCCAACACACCTGTGCTGAAGCTGGCAGACAGAGATGCCCCACAAGGATGGGTGAGTGTAGGGGAGAAGAAAAACAAAAGGACACCATATGCTTCTGTAAAGTTTAAAAGCAGAATGTGACATGACTGCAACAGGGATTTCCTGAAGGAATCTATAAAAGTTATAACATAGGGGATAATATCCCTCTGCTCTCCGCCCCTACCCTCTGAAATTAAAGCCCAGCAAGCTGACGGAGACTATAGGGTGGCACTAGCCCATTACAAGAGCGTACGTGTGAATTATTAACCATTTATACTGTTTCCATTCTATCCTTTTCAATCATCACTTCAACAGGTGGCATGCTTTAAGCATTGTTCCCATGTCTTCCATTTGAAGGAAACAGGCCCTGGAACAATGTGAAGCAACACTTGCACAGTCTGTGTGTTTTGTTTTGTTCTTTTTCTTTCCTTCTCCAAGTTGTTTCCTTCAGCTGAATGGGGAGTAACTACTCCAGCTCTTTGGGAAGTGGCACCTGTGCAGCAAAAATAAGAAATGTAAATGTAGGGTAGTGGGGGAGGGGGAGATATATCCTCATCACAATCTTCTTCCAAATGAAACAAAATGGTAACTGGGTTCAATTCCCTACCCATGGTATAAACAAAATACCCTTCAATATATATATACCAGACACATTGTGACAATTAATTCAATCCACTACAAGCAATAGATGATCTCTTTACAACCAAATCCTAAAAGCGTAGTTTAGGCAATCCATCCATTTCAACAGAACTTACTTTCCACATAAATTTATTACCAGGCTCAGCATAAGTTGTTGTCTACCACAAGTACATATAGAGGGTTTTTTTAATTTTAGAAATGTCCCAGGCTTATAATTTTGCTTTTTGTGTTACTATTTTTTGCAATATGCTTGGTAAAAAGGCATTGTACTGAGCTGCAGCTGGGATGAACAGCTGAACTGACAACCTTAGGCCATCCAGGTGATGGATGGGATGAGTATGCTGACTGTTGATTGTTCTCTAACGAGCATTGCAAGGTGCTTGTGGCTGGAAGACACTCAGTGCCAGGTGTGTGTCTCATCTGTTTATGCACACACACAACATCAGCCTGTTCCTTCCCTTCACTGAGGTGCACAGCGGCTCACAAACTATCTGGAATTTCTTCTATAAGGTAATTGCAGGCTGTCCTGACTTACGGTGTTATATGTTTCTAAACCCATTTCCACTGATTTTCCATTGTGCGTATATATGGATTGTGGGAAGTAGAAGTGCTGGAATAGAAGGTGTGAACTGACTACCACCCCTTTCACCAGCAATAAAAGCCCCTCATTTAACTGTCCTCAAATTGACAAAATGGACATGTTGAGGAATGTTCTCCTGTGTTGTTTTATGTGACTGAAGCTTTCTAGAAGTTTTACAGTTTGGAAGGCTACAATTAAACCACTAGACTAATGTATATATAAAAAAGGAGAAATAATGATGGGCATTAAATACAATAAAATGCTCTAGCCCTGCCCAGGCTATTTGTCTATAACAGCTATTTAGTTCAAGTTAAAACTAAGAATGCTACAACAGATCGAAAACAGAAAGCATTAAAACTGGCTCTGATTTTAGATTGCCATGTTTCTAGACAGGAAGCTAGCCCAGATGTCTTAACGTAATGAAGGGAACCGCCAGGAGGTGTAATGTATATTGCGTGACTTTCAAGCTTGGAAAATTACTTCTGAACTACCGAGGAAGACATAATTAAACGTAACTGCTATGGGTGACCTCAGTGATTAACAGGTGCAGGAGACGGGACCTGATCCAAGTGAAAACATCCAAGGCATGCAAAACACCCTAAGGATAGAGATCTAATGTGGGTGAGCTTTTCCAGCTGTGTAATTGAGAGGGGGGATTTGTTGGAAAATGCACCCTGCATCTCCACATCTTGCAATGCTCTTGGTGGCTGACACTGGAGACGCCCCACCTGGGGTCAGAAGGATTTCAGACAAATGCTCCTCCTCAAGCAACATGACTAGCGACGGAAAAATAAGACGTACTAAATGTTAAATCTCGGCACTTTTTAGCCACTTCACTGTGTGTGAACATATATACATCACTCACATATATTGGTGCCACAGTGTGGAGAATGTAAGACCTACTGAATACACTTTATCATTAATATGATGCGATTGCCCTTTTGGGAACAGAATCAGAATAAACAAACTGTAGCAGAAGGGCCAGTGGTTACCACTATTGGGCACCCTCAGGTAGGAGATCACAGCCAACTTTCAGACCCTCTCTAGGACTTACGCCTCTTCCTCATTATTGCTTTCTGTTCACATGTTCCATTAGTAATGTCAGCAGTGATGGAAGCAAGGTGAAGGAGAAGGAGCCCAGCTCCCCTTGAGGGCCCACTCAAGGAGGAGGCTCACAAAGACATTTCATCCCTGCCCCCCCAAGGGGGTGGGACCCCAAAGCCAGCACTGGGTAGTTTCCAATACAGTGGTACCTCAGGTTACATACGCTTCAGGTTACAGACTCCGCTAACCCAGAAATATTACCTCAGGTTAAGAACTTTGCTTCACGGCCTCGGTCCAGTATACCTGAAGGAGCGTCTCCACCCCCATCATTCTGCCCGGACGCTGAGGTCCAGTGCCGAGGGCCTTCTGGCGGTTCCCTCATTGCGAGAAGCAAAGCTACAGGGAACCAGGCAGAGGGCCTTCTCGGTAGTGGCGCCCGCCCTGTGGAACGCCCTTCCAGCAGATGTCAAAGCGATAAACAACTACCTGACATTCAGGAGACATCTTAAGGCAGCCCTGTTCAGGGAAGTTTTTAACGTGTGATATTTTATTGTATTTTTGATTTTTATGGAAGCCGCCCAGAGTGGCTGGGGAGGCCCAGCCAGATGGGCGGGGTATAAATAATAAATAATTATTATTATTATTATTATTATTATTATTATTATTATTATTATTCAGGATGAGAACAGAAATCGTGCGGCGGCAGCATGGCAGCAGCGGGAAGCCCCATTAGCTAAAGTGGTGCTTCAGGTTAAGAACAGTTTCAGGTTAAGAACGGACCTCCAGAACAAATCAAGTACGTAACCAGAAGTACCACTGTACAGACTTAAATGCTGCAATTATAATGGATCTAAAAATGCTGATAACAACAACATTGAAAGGCGCATGCAATGTTAATGCCATCCACCTGACAGCTGCAAAGTATAGCTGCACTCAGAGTAATATGACCATATTAGCAACACCACCCCCACCCCCACTGACATCTGCATGTTGAGCCTGAGAATATGTTGGAAGCCGCCCAGAGTGGCTGGGGCGACCCAGTCAGATGGGCGGCATATAAATAATAAGTTGTTGTTTGTTGTTGTTGTCATTTGTAGTCTGATTGGCAGCCTCTCTCTTTTAGCTGAAATTGCCAGAGACTGAACCCGGCGCAAAACATGGGTTCCTCCATGATGCAATGGATCCTTCCAAAATTACTTTAGATAGCTACTATTAAAATTCTCTCTCTTTTGAAAACAGTAAATGTTCCACCCATAAACATGCATCTTAGTTTGGAATTTTTTTTTAAAAAATGTGGGTTTTTAAAATAATAAAAAATACAAAAATTCCATCATTAGTATTTACCTAATATTAATGTGAGTGCACAAATGAAGTTTGCATGCTTTGGATCCTAAGTCAGGAACAGAAAAGAGGTCTGCCCAGTTGCAGGCCATTCCCCCTTTCCCCCCATCTCACATGGCTCAGGAGCCCTTCCCTCCAGCCTTCATGAGATATCTGCGGTGGAAATAAGGGGACAGAAAACTTTCCTTCCATGGCCATCACCAGTGGTGGTGGTGGTGGAGGTCATCTCAATGGGGAGACACCACAGGGATTTCCCCTTTGGTGTCTCTCCATCTGGGGAGAAACCTCCTTCTCCTTATTAGGGTGCAAGGACTGCACCCCCATAAGAGTGGCTGATGGATGGTGAAAAGACTGTGAGTGAGAGGCAGTACGTAAAGTGAAGATCTCTCAGAGTGAGAGACTGGGTAAGAAAAGGGAAGTTAACCAGTGAAAGGTGGGAAGGTTTGTAATTTTCTCTGGTGAATGGGGAATTAAGAGTTCAGAAAGAAAGAGTTCAGAGTTTGTTCAGAAAGGTATTTGCATTTCTTATACATTTTCTGAAGGTTTAGATCTCCTCAGGGCTGGTGTTTTTAATTAGGCTGCCGAGGGTACAGACCTCAGAGGGGCACAGTACTGACCTTTCAGGGACAGTTTTATACAGATTAATTTTTTACATCTTATAAATTTCTGATAGTATTTTACTTCTATATTTTGAAGAATTTCATCATTTTTGAGGTAATTCATACATTAGAACTTTTAAAAAAGTATATATGAAATAGACTGCAGAGTTGATTGGAGGTTATGTTACATAAAAAGTGAAAATGCACTTCATTTTAAATCTTAAAAGTCACACCTTAAACTTGGCAACTTTATCAACTGAACATGCCCAAGCATCAGATACACTTCACCTGAAGGAATAGGTGACAAAATTTGTAAAGGAAAAGACACCCAAAGTAATATTTTGATGTGCTTGAAACAGAGACTTTTCAGAGGCTTTAATTTTAATATCACAGGTTTGTTCAAAGTTATTTGTGTGCTAAAACATTTTCTTTTGTACTTGAGGAAGAAAATAAAAGATTGTTGTATTACTTATTCCTGCAATTTATAAATTTAGCAGTTTCAAGTTTTGTGTATTTCATTTTTTCTACAAGACATCTGGGATGTGTGTGTGCAAGTACTTAGCCTTGCTTAGGGTGCAAAACAGCGTGACACGGGCACTGGATACCCTGCTGCTGATTTCCCCCTCCCTTATTTTTTTAGGAGACTGTTGTTATTAGATGTGCATTATGTTTATAGTTGCGTCTGAGATAAGCAAGTTATATGAGCTTCTGGATTGTACAGGGTTTGGCACTGTTATTTATTACTATGTATTGCTTATTATTCTTAACTGTATCTACATAACCATCCTAATGTTTGGTATTGTCTGGCTATTATGGGATATATTAACATATTGTTTATTATGTTCTATGTTGTAAACTGCCCTGTGGTTTATTTTGCTTTTTGTTTTCATTTTGCAAAATGTGGTACAGTATACAAATGTTAAAACTAAATAATAATAAATAACTGCAAATGTTAGCTATATATACAAATAGCTATATATACAAATTGCCAGTACATGACACCCAATTTAAATTAGGATAAGAGTAGGAGATAGGGGGACTATGATCCTATGGTTCCATATGCAGATCATTCCCTGCGGGCAATCTGCATATGGAAAATGTCCCCGTTAAAGTGAATCAAAAGTTTTCTTCCAGTGCAAATTGTGGCTCTGGACTGGGACTACAGTGGAGGTAAAGGATTTGTTCCTTACCCTCTCCCTTGGTAGGGTGATGATCTGGATCAAGGGTGGTGGGTTGGGATACACCAACACTTTGTCTAAATTGAAAACCCTTGCATTTAAAGCAGGCACCCCCAAACTCAGCCCTCCAGAAGTTTTGGGACTACAACTCCCATCACCCCTGACGACCGGTCCTGTTAGCTAGGGATGATGGGAGTTGTAGTCCCAAAACATCTGGAGGGCCGAGTTTGGGGGTGCCTGATTTAAAGGCTCGGAAACATAGCCTTTGCAATGTGCAATTTCACCCTTAGGATCCAGGCCATTGTCTCCACAACACACAGCCGTTGTCATCCCCAAATGACTCGATTTTGAATGAAAGATCTTAAGATATTGCAGTATTTTCCTACTTCCTTTTTTCACCCCATTGCACTCACCGGTTTCAGATAAGCTACGTTGCTCTGGCGAATATCATTAAGTAGCTGATCTCTAGGAGTGACTTCCACCAGAGGAGGTGGCCGTCTTCTTGGAATAGGCTTGAGTGTCTTGATCACATCTTTGAGGTTGGTTTTTTCAGCAGGCTCCACATATTCTTTTATGGTGGGTTTCCGCTGGGTTCTCTTGAGTTTCACTATTTTGAAGTCGCCGCTGCTTACCTTTTCAGGTTCTGGTTTTCTTGCAGGCTCGTTTTTCCTGCCCGCAGATGGAGCTTTGGGGACTGGTGGCATTGGAGGTTGCATCGAAGGAGGCATCACTGAAGCAGGCACTGGTCCCCCTAGCAATTCCCACATGCCAGGAGGCAACCCGAGTCCGTTCTCTAACATGGCTATTAGCTCTTTCTGCTGCTTTCGTTGCTGCTGCTTTTGCTCCTCTATCCTTTTCTGCCTCTGTTTATCGAGGTTTCTGCTGAGCAGATTGGTAACCACCATTCTGGGACCTGGAAGTTCAAAGTGATACCCTATCTTGAGCAGCGTAGGGTTGGCTTTCAGTAACCTGGCGATCTCCGTTTCTGCTTGATGGCCCAACATGCTTCTCTGGTTGTGAAAGCGTAGCTCAGTCAGCTTCTCATTGTACTGCAGACACCTCATAATTGCAACAATTCCTTTACCTGAGATGAAATTTGAATCAATATTCAGTGTGGTGATGCTCCTGTTTTCACGCAGCATGTTGGCCAAGGCAAAAGCAACATTATCATCTGCCCCCACATTGGCTAAACTGAATGTTTTGATGTGCTTATTCTTTTTCATAGCATTGACAAAGTCCACCAGCATTTCCTTGGGGATGTTCTCAATGTTGTTCAAGTTGAGTTCTGTCATGCTTGGGTCATTCTTCTGGACCTTTCTCAGGCTCTCATCTAAATTGGTTTGATTTCCCGAAGGCCTAGCACTTAACTTAATAAAACTAGTATCTACAGCTAATTTTTTGGGAATATTTAATTTTGATGCTTTCTTTTCATTATTTTCTTGTTTTTCATCTGATCCCTCTGTTTCATGTTCACTTCTGCTGTCCTCTTCACCATATGGTTTCTTTGTTCCCAGTTCTTCCTTATCTTTCTCTTCGTCCTCTTCCTCTTCATCCTCCTCCTCCTGTTCTTCCTCTCCTTCCTCCTCCTCCTCCTCCTCTTCCTCCTCCTCCTCGTCGTCTTCTTCTTCTTCTTCCTCCTCCTCTTCATCTTCCTCTTCCTCTTCTTCATTCTCTTTATAGTCTCTTACGTCTCCATTTGTTTTCCCTGCGTTATTTTTCACCATCTGCTTCTCATTACTAATATCTGCAGAATTTTCTTCGGACTTCTCCACAGTGTGTCTCTGCAGAAAACAGAATGCTAAGAGCTGAAATAATTTAAAATAGTTTTGCCTCATCTACTAAATAAAACCAACAAACTTGATGTGACATTTGAATTTGTTTCCCCACTGTGCAGATGAGTTACTTTAAAAGAAAATACACAGTTCTAAATTCCAGTATGTACTATGCTGGAATTTATTCTTTACTTTTCACAGTCCAAATGCTCTGATGTCAATATTATTTGAGTTTAATTGGCTTTGTCTGCTACATTACTATTATACAATAACCTTTCATATGTCAAACTCTGGAAATAACTACTTCATTATTTTATAATGGGTTTCAAAATAATATACATTATTGGACTCATTCTGCAGTCAGTCTGGTTGTTCCATTTCTCCACAGATCCCTCTGGATGTCAAATGTATTGGTCTTCTGGCTAAAACATCCATTTCCTTCCACTGATTGCCCTGTTTTCCTATCCACAAAATAACTATTGTTTTAGAATTACTCAAAATAAAAAAAAATCCTTCCAGTAGCACCTTAAAGACCAACTAAGTTAGTTCTTGGTATGAGCTTTCGTGTGCATGCACACTTCTTCAGATACACTGGTATCTGAGTGTATCTGAAGAAGTGTGCATGCACATGAAAGCTCATACCAAGAACTAACTTGGTTGGTCTTTAAGGTGCTACTGGAAGGAATTTTTTTTATTTTGACTATGGCAGACCAACACGGCTACCTATCTGTATTTAGAATTACTGTAACCATAGCATTTCTTCCTCCATCACCACATACAGGTGGACATTAAACAAGCCCCACAGGACACTGTAAAGGAACATACATGTGGGGTTTTCAGTAGTGTCTGAGTAGCGGATCCACCCCCGTCCAGCCCAGACACTGAGGTCCAGCACCGAGGGCGTTCCGGCAGTTCCCTCACTGCAAGAAGTGAGGTAATGGGGAACCAGGCAGAGGGCCTTCTTGGTAGTGGCGCCTGCCCTGTGGAATGCCCTCCCATCATATGTCAGGGAGATAAGTAACTATGCAAGCTATAGAAGACATCTGAAGGCAGCCCTGTATAGGGAAGTTTTTAATGTTTAATTATGTTTTTGTATATGCTGGAAGTGGCTGAATCGACCCAGTCAGATGGGTGGGGTACAAATACTAAAATTTATTGTGTTTAAAATTTATTTTGTATTTAATATTCTATTGGGAGCTGCCCAGAATGGCTGCAGAAACCCAGCCAGATGGGCGGGGTATAAATAAAAAATTATAATATTATAAATTATTATAATTATTAGTAATAGTAGTAGTGACTGGCAGGGCAGAATGAGGTAGGGCAATATGGAAGTGACTGCCAATAACTTACAGTAAGTGTGAGAGGGGTAGGGAGGTTGGTGTGGTGTGGGGGCAGCAGCAGGAGGGTTGAATTGGGTCTGCAGCCGTGCCCACACTGCATCACACTTCCTGCCACCTCTCCCCTCTCATTTACAGTTACTAGCAGTGACCTCTGCACTGGGAAGCCAGGTAAGCAACCCACCCTGCTCATGATCTGTCCTGCCATTGGCTACTTACTAGGGTGTTGTTTTTACTATTTTTAAAATGTTGAGAGCAATCATAGTACACATTATTTGGTCCGAAAGACAATAAAGCTGAGATATGCTCAATGTTTAGATTTCCACTCCATATTTTTCTGGTAATTCTAAGATATCGGAATCCATATAATTTCCAACTCGGTGCCTCCTTTTCCCCTGGACCTGCTTAGCTTAGGCAGTTGTTAAAGATCCTGGTAGTTTAGTTTAATTTCCAGCCATCCTAAAGCAATTTACAATGCCTGCTAGAGTAAACTTGCCTGGCACCAGAAAGATGACAAAGTCAGCACCAAGCAAGCTTGCCTGGGGAGAGCACTCAACAATTGGGGCGCTACCACAGGAAAGGCCTGTTCTCTCATTGTTATCCTCCAAGCATCTCTCTTGTGGGCCTCACACTATATACCTGATTATACTAAAATCTTTTTAGTATATATATTTTTTAATTAGCATGCTTTGCCGTCATCACTTCGTCTGGCTTTTCCTGAATAATTGTAGAGCAATACTAAGCACAACACAGTCTTTCTACTAGTCCTGGTGTAATTGCAGCAGTAACTGTAAGAGTCAGTAAAATATTTAAGCAATGTCTCAGTTTCAGCCAGGCGGGGTTATGGAACCCTAATTTCAATTCTCGCTCTTTTTCTTTGTTGTCTCATATCCTGTTAGATCTACTGTACCTAATGGAGCAGGAGCAATAAAGGGTGAGACAGGTCTCCTACCCCACTCCTCTGCCTGTGCCTTTTGTTTTATTTCTCTGTTCTCTGTTCTTCTCTGTTGACTAAGTCACTTCTCTCTCTTCCACTATTTCTCCTAAACCACTACATTTTGCCCAAACCTCCGCTGACATCTGACCATTTCTAACTGATTTACGCTGCTCACTTGTCAGTGCCTGGTATCTGACTTCATCTTCATCCTGCCCAGGTGAGACTCCTGAGCACTTCTATGCAGGAATAGTCTTGCGAAAAGTCAGTACACAACCTTCTCCTAAGGCAAGGCGTTTCTAAACCTTGCAATGGAAAAGCGAAGCAAAACCAAGTACACAATTGTTCCTGGCTTATTACATGTGATCCAGAGGACATTCCCCTCAGTGTTTCCCAAGCAAGGAAACGTTTCCTCAGCACTAGGACTGAAATTCTGAGTTATTGTGAAAACATGATTCCAACTCCCTTGCATTTGTATGTTTTAAAGTATGGTTTGCTCCCCTCACTTTAATTGTTTCTCCTTTCCTAAACCACTTTGAGGTTTTGGGGTTGTTGTTTTTTTGCAGTCAAGCAGTGTATAAATTTTATGAAATACGTAAAATAAAATAGTGGTGTTTTTGTTTTGCTTGTTTTTTTAAAAAAAGCTTAAAAGTCCCATATCTTTGCCTCTTTAGTATCTGAGAAGAATGAGCCTGCTACTCTGTTTCTGCTTTCCTCATAGCTTGAATTGCTTTTGCTTACACAGATAAATGTTTAAATTGCTGCTTTTAATTCTCTGTACTTCCATATTTCATTTTTGCATCTTTTGTTGTGAGCTGTGTTTAATTATAAGAGAAGAAGGACACGAATAGCTTTAATCCATCAATCAATTCTTCCAAGGCTGAGTATTATCTATTTGAACCATTTGACTTATGTTGCATTCAAGAATGAATCTCCCCTCTCCCATGGAAGTCAAGGAGCATCTTCCAGCCAAAAGACCTCACCATTTCATCTCGAGGAGGGTGTGTGTATCCATCAGTTTCCAGTGCCTGCCTAAGGTACAGGGCTCTGTTCCTGCACAGCATACCTGCATCACACAGAAGTAAGGAAAGCAAAGGCACAGCAGCATGTCTTGCTCTTCCTGTGTTAGAACTCCATTTTTATTCTCCAACTTCACACCTGATCATGTGGGCTTCTGCACTGATCCAGTAATTCATTGGGCTTAGGTCATATGACAATAATTAAAACTGATTCAAAAACCACATACCGGCTAAAATAGTTAGGAAGCACCTTCCTTTATACACGCTCGCTTTCCCTTTAAGATCCCAGGCAGCGGCTTAGTCCAAGGGCTGTCTCTGAGACAGGTACATTTGGCTAGGATGTGGAAAAAGACCTTTTAGGTGGGAGCTCTTCGCTATGGAACTTCCTTCCCAAGAAGGTCTACTCTGTCTGCATATATAAAAGCCAGCAAAATGTCCCCCCCCCCAAAGCCTTGTAGCACAATTCAATTAATTTAATTATTATTTAGATGTTGCTATTCTGTGTGTTGTAGCTCCCACGTCACCACGAGAAGCATGCAGAATAGTTGCATTTCCTGTTTCTTACCTCCGATGGCAAGAGAGTGACAGGCACTCGTTCATCCTCATGCATCCGCCTTGAGGTCTTCTGCCAATACAGGTAGTCAACAAGAGATCTGTGATCAAAGTTTCCCGTCGGTGGCTTTTCAGTCTGGTCTCTCTGTATCATTCCAACTGGCACTTCAGGGTCTGGAGCCATGACTTCCATTTCACATTGTAGCTCCTTCAGTTCTTCGGGGGAGAGGTTTGCTAGGATTTCATCTTCATCGATCTCTTCAGAACAGATTTCTTCTTGGTCAGAGTTTTGGCTGAACTCAGACATGTTCTTTGTTGATGTAAGAAAAAAAAAAGACCCAGAAACGCCTAAAGGGAATTTAAGAAAGACAATAACCAGAGCTGGTTATATCTTCTTCAGTTTTATGAAACCCTCAATGCCCCTAAGGTTTGTGGGAAAGATTTTTTATTTTTTTTGCCCGAAATTGCAGTACAACTCAATCTTAGGAGATGCTTGTGTAAGAGTGAGCAAGGGCTGGAGCATATGGTCGGTCTATATTAAGCAGCGCTTGGCTGGGGGAGGAGAATTTATGGAAGTGCTGCCATGTTCTGTTTTCAGCAGCTTGTGTCAGCTGTGTAAGCCCCTTCTGACATTTCAGTACAGCTGTTGTGTAGCGCTGCAGCTTCTCCGCAGTAATTTGCTGGAGGATTCCCCCAAGGATATGAGATTTATTGGCTCATGATATATACAAAATATTTAAATATAGGGAAATGAATGCTACTCAGAGTGGCCTGTGCATGACCCTCTATACCTCTTATGTCCACTCCAAGCTTAGCTAATGCTCAGGCTTTGTGCTGGTCACCAATTATTTTCATCCTCGGCACGTATCAGTCTTCAGAAAATGATTGATTTACGATGGCCAGTTTAAATGGCACTGGCAAAGATCGCTGTATTTATTGTCCCTAGCACTAAGGAATGCCCTTCGGGCACGTGCTCTGCGGAGTCACTGACATTTTGTTTAACAAATCAAAGGAGCTGGACAACAGAAGCATCATCTGACAATAAGCAAAACAGCTGTTATTTTAAGACAAACATTTCAGTGGAGAAGAAACGAGGGAAAGTGCTATTTGTAGACTCCCATGACCCGCAAATAAGACCTACCCTGTAGCACAGTTCCTATTTGCTAATTATAAACATTTTGTATGATAGCACTTCAACAAATGATGGTTTTTGCCTCTGCAGCTATTGCTATTGCAAGAAAATGTATGGCACCTTCTCCAGCATCACCATGAAGGCGGGGGCTTTTTCTAACTTACGTAAACCTTGCGCCAGGTGCGAACACCTCTGAGGTGCCTCCGTAAGCAGAGCCTTAGCCCAGAACAAGGACATCTGCAGAAATAAAGATGCAGTAGCAGATGTCCTAATGCCTAGGGCCATGGCTTCATGAAGCCTTTGGAGAACCATCTCCATTCTTTGATCCTCAGCATTATTGGGGAGATCATCATCACCCTTGCCCAGAGGCAAATGAAGAAACTGGGGAATCCACTAAGGGGCCTTCAGCTTCTCCATAATGCAATTGGGCAAAGTTTGAAATCTCTGAGGGGCAAGACCAAGAAACCCTCTGGTATTGCCCATTCAGCTGAGGGGGAAGGGAACCACATTGGGCTTGATGCCTAGAGCAGTTGTCACTGTGGAGACTTCCCTCCTAGTTATCATCCTGCCCAGAAGCAGTCTTAGGGAGAGAAATCTCCAAAGTCCAGCATGTATTCTTTCTTCCCTGGGAGCACAGGCAGGAACAGAGGCAAGGCTTGGTTGGCTCCTCCTCAATTACAGGCAGGGGAGGGGAAGCAAATTCATTCACGCAAGTTGCTGCCACCTCCCCCGGGGCAAAAACTACCAGTCTAACCATAACTTTTGCCCCCTGAGCCAGAGAAATCTGCTCCTTGGCCCCACTTAGGTACCAAATTTTTTTATTTCAAGTGTTGGCAACTCTTGCTCTAAGCATTGCAATAGTGAGTACTGTGATTATTTTGGTTGTGCCTAAATAAACAGGCCAAACTAATTAAGTAAATGTAATTAACATTATAAGGGACGCGGGTGGCGCTGTGGGTTAAACCACCGAGCCTCTTGGGCTTGCCGATCAGAAGGTCGGCGGTTCGAATTCCCACGACGGGGTGAGCTTCCGTTGCTCGGTCCCTGCTCCTGCCAACCTAGCAGTTCGAAAGCACATCAAAGTGCAAGTAGATAAATAGGTACCGCTCCGGCGGGAAGGTTTCCGTGCACTGCTCTGGTTCACCAGAAGCGGCTTAATCATGCTGGCCACATGACCCGGAAGCTGTATGCCGGCTCCCTTGGCCAATAAAGCGAGATGAACGCCGCAACCCCAGAGTCGGTCACGACTGGACCTAATGGTCTTTACCTTTACCTAATTAACATTATAAAAATAGAAAGAGCAGCAATGAGGGCCCTAAACAGAACCAGGATAATCAGGGACAGGGAGGTGGTATAACCCTCCCCCTCCCCTGCTGCCCCTGTTGAACCCTACCCCAAGCTGCCATTTGTATCCTAATGCAGCCTCCATTGGCACCAGTGATGCTGCGTGTAGGCTGTTAATTAAAAGGAAGGTGTCGCATGACACTTACTCTTCCCAGCCAATCCAGACTTGAACAAAAGAGTGCAGGTGTGCCCATGGCAGACCATGCAAGACTTTAGCTTCAAGTCTTACTATTAGACTGAAAACTAAGCTCTAGCAGGATATTTTAAAAGATAATTCTGCTGGAATCAGAATCTCATTGAGGCTTGCTTTGCAAACCAATAATTTCCTGAGTTATGTAAATACAGAATGAAACAAACTGACACAGAAAACTATAACTACACAGTTACAAGCAAAATGGGCCATATTTGTTAGTTTCATAATTGTAGTATTAAGGAAATGACATTGCATGGGAATGTGCATATCAGAGTCCTAATCATGGCTGGTGGGTGTTGTTTGTTTGTTTGTTTGTTTCCCAAATAAAGCTGCTTTTGGAGGGGTAATTCAGAATTGTGGAGAGCGGCACACAGTCTTTCTCCAGCCACCACTTGTGCACTCCAAATTGCCACATCATCTGCTTTTCCCTACAGGGTTCCAAACACGTGACTTCATAAATTCCTGTTTAGAGTAGAGGCGTGTCAGGCAGAGAAAAGGTTAAGCATCTCTTTCTCCCACAAATCTTCTTCTCATTGCTCCCCCTCTTTTCCTGGGGGAAGGGTTTCCTGCTGGGTTTCAGCTCCAAGAGCTTGCACAGAAAATGCAGTTAATTCCCCCAAGTTATTTACAACAATTCCTCCCAAAATGTATTGTATACGCGCACCTTTGTACTGCTGCGACACCGTTTTCTTCCTAGTCGGTGCTAAAGACCTTGACCTTTAGGCTGAATCAAAGGCTGCTTCAGTGACATAGATCTGAACTAAAAAAGATGGGCAGGTTTTCCTTCTGGGAGAACCAAGCAACTAAGCTGGTCCAGATGGTTGCTAGGGCAGTTCCTGTTTGTTGTGGGGAGAAGAATGTAAAACTGGAATGTGGACAAGAAGTCAGACGTTACACGTCCAATGACAACTATCGGTACCCTTCAGATATGCAAATAAAATACAGAAGAGAAAAAGTGGTTGGTTGCCCTCATGGGTAGTCACTGAAGTACAGAAGGTTTTGCTTATTGCAGGTAACTATTACAATTTGCTATTTGCTGGAATTAACTCTGCCAGTACAGAGTACACATATTGACAGAGACAGTTATAACCCAGCGACAGTTTAGCAGATATGGGCAAGGTTGGCTCTGGTTTTGGGTGTCATGAAAGAGCAGCACATTGTAATGTATACAATTAATATTTGTTGTATTTTTACTTCCAGGGAGTGGAATTTGTGGGATTTTCTGCTTCAGGTGCCAAAATAATTTGGCCAGCCTTGGGTACTTGGGGAAAGGCAGGTGTTGTTTGCTGCTCAGCCTCAAGACAAGGAAATGTCTTGGAGTGGCCACTTATGGATTGGCAAAAAAAGAGGAAATAAACCACCCAAGAAGTGGATGAAAGAGTAATTTCTTAAAAGGTGCACATGCTAATTTGGAAATAATTACTTAATTTAAATAGAAATAAAATCTCACCACAATGGGGAAGATTATGCCCAGGTGATTTGTGTGTGCTTGATCAGTCTGATGTCCAGGCGTGCTCCCCTTTGCTCTTCAATTCTGTGATTGCATAAATGGGTAGACTGTCACTAGCTGGTGTTTAATTGTGGGCATATTCTGCAGGGTATTATTGACGCAATAATAGTGCATTAGTGGTAGTTTTATTCTGGTTGTTTGTTCTGTGATGCCTCCCCAATGCTTCCAAATTATTGCCATCCAAAGGGGCTATAGGGCAACAAACACAGGGCAAAAAAGTTAACCAGAATGTTGTGGTAGAAAAAATTACAGGATTTCAACAGGTAGTTATGGCTTCTGCACTGACTGGAAATAAAGCAGTGTGACCACACCAAAGCTTCCACAGGCGCATACAGTACTGAAAGGAATAATGTGTGCAACCACCCAAATAGTATGAGTGCAAATGATAATGATTACACACTAAAAGGGAGGTCTGGAGGCAAAGGTGCTATCAGTATTTCTGGCACTTTACAAAATTACATAAGCTTGGTGTTCATTTGTGGTTTTTTAAAAAAACACACAAATAAACGATCAAACGGTATATACGTAGTTGACTAAGAGCCCCAGTACCTCTTTATTTAGAAACTTATCGCTGTGGATTGATGAAAGAGGTTGGGACTAGAAGTGGACTTAACACACTTTTCACTGCAAAGGATTTAAGGGGTCAGTTTGTGTTTTGCTTAGGAAAGTTTGTTCTTACTTGGGTGATCTAAGAACTACTTTAAATAGCATCACCATTAGTTAAGTGAAAGAGATGGCTCGCTTCTTTTTTTATTTTTAAAAAGGAATAGGTTCTGTTTATTGCCAATAATTCATTGCTGATTAGTATTTGTTCCCAACCACTGTGCTCTTTGAAAACCAGGTTTGAAAATCAATTACCAAGACTAGGTTTGCCCACCCCATTCAGAAGCCTACAACTCAACAAATAGGATGAATGCACTAGATTTATTGTATGTCTATTATAGGTATACACTATGCCAGGAATAGCCAATACAGTGCCCTCAATATGCTGTTGGACTAAATTTCCTTAATCCATTTGCCATGCTGATTGGGGATGATGGGAACTGGGAGGCACTGTTGAATACCCCTACAGTTTGTTGTTGCTAGTAAAAAGCAAAGATAAGCAGACATGGGAGAAGTTAAAACAAGCTAACCATGTAAGTAGAGGGTGTATGGGCCTTCTGTCATGGATGATCTATTTGAGATTCCCGCATTGCAGGGGGTTGGATTAGATGACTCAATTATTCTGTAACTAATCTATTGCTACTCCTCCCCCCCCCCCCACAATATCCCATGAAGGCTATATGTTAGGGCATAATCCAAGCAAAACTGTACAAGACTAGGGACCATAGACTTCAATGGAAGAATTCAGCATGTACTTGCTTCCTCTCATTACAAACCAGTTTTATTTGGATGTGCTGAATTTAGAGCGGATTTCTCTTTTGCAAATTAGACTAATTATTGGGTTGTGCCATTGTTTGCCACTTGACCTTGCTGTCTACCTCCACTTTTCTACATAAGTCACCCACCTGCTCTACTTTTCTAAGGTGTTTTAAGATTGAAAGAAAAGGGTGAAGTGATATTTAAAAATACTGTTTGGAAATACTCGATCCGAATCAGCTAAATTAACATATATGTCTTCCGCTCTGGATTAGCTGTTTCGGATAATCTGCTGTTGATGGATTGCACCAGAGGTTTCCAACCTTTTTGAGTCCATGGCTCCTTTGACCAACTACATTCTTTCTGCGGCACCCTTGTGGCAATCAGGAGCCAAGTTATGTCAGCCCTTGCCTGCAAAGCTGGCAGCCTCTCACCCTTTTCCGTACACCCTCCCTTGTGGAGTAGTCCCTCAGCCTCCTCTCCCCTCTCCTTGGGAATCCTCTGGGCAGCCAGTGCTGCCGCCCCTGGTCTCTGAGCTGCCACCCCCTGCCCCAAAGAGAAGTGCCTGGGAAGCACCCCCTGGCCAGCCCCAGACACACCATTCACCTGGGGAGCTTGTAGCCAGGGCTGCTGCAGCAAACAGCTGTGCAAGCCTTTGGGAGGCAGAGATGCGAGAGGCATCACAGGAGGGAGGGAGGGAAGGAAAGAGGGACAGAAGCCAGTATTGCCCGCGGCATCCCTGACCATCATTCAAGGCACCCCAGGGTGCCAGGGCACACTGGTTGAAAAGCACTGGATTACATTAATAATTTGTTTCATCCCATCCCAAGAGCTCATTTCCTATAAAAGTATAATTATTATTCTACCTATTCCTAGCCATCAAAGGCTAGATTTCAGTCATGTAACATGTAACAAGTATATTTCAGCATGCCCACCTTTCTATGGTGCCTAGAAAGGGCCTCAGTAAATAACCCCTCAAAAATTCACAATGCATGCTCTTACTGTTCGGTTTCTGTGTGCAGTGGCTCAGTGAACACACACCCTTAAATATCCCCACATTTCATTGGCTACCAGGACTGGACAACCCCCCCCCCCAATTCTAAACAGAGGGGAGGTGCAAAAAGCTGCTCACTGTGAGGAAAGGGTGTCTGGTGTAGCTGTAGTTAAGTTTGCAGATGATACAAAGGTGGTTGGTTTAATCACTGCTGGAGAAGGGGAGGCGGCCTATAGGAAGGAATTTGAGTAGTTGGGGGAGTGGTGCAGGAAAAACAACTTACTCCTTAACTTAAACAAAAGAGATTATTGTGGACTTTAGGAAATGTAAATTGAATATTCAGCCACTTATTATTGAGGGGAAGTGTGTGGAACAGGTCTCCATGTTTCGATTTCTGGGAATGGAGTTGAGAGATGACCTAACCTGGGGAGAAAACAGCAAAGACCTGGTGAAGAGAGCACAGCAGAGGTTATATTTTCTGAGAATTCTCTGGAAAAATAATCTCTCAAAGGACCTGTTGATGGCATTTTACCACAGTACTGTGGAGAGTGTATTAACTTATCATCTGTGTGTGTGGTTTAGGAGCTGCACAGTCAGTTAAAAAACAATGCTGTCCAGGGTTGTAAAGACTGCAGAGAGAATAATTGGGTGCACTCTTCCCACCTTAGATCAAATCTATGCTGTCAGGTGCCATAAGAAAGTTGCAGAGATAGTGCAGGATAGTGCGCACCCCAGAAATGATCTCTTTCAGCTTCTGCCTTCTGGAAGAAGGTACAGGGTTATAAAGACTATGACTAGCCACCTGAGAAACAGTTTCTACCCAAATGAAATTCTGGTTTTAAACGTAGTATAAGGAGTCTCTATAGGAGTATATTATATTTAAAAATGGGGTTTCAGAGTTTTTAGGGGTTTTGAATGTCTGCTTGGCAGGGGGTTGGACTCGATGGCCCTTGTGGTCTCTTCCAACTCTATGATTCTATGATTCTATGTAGGTTTTTCAATTTCATTGTTCTTTATGGGACAATGACAATAAAGATATTGTATTGTATCGTAATTTAATGCTGGTGGGGCGTGATGCACCAGTTTCTCTGTTTCTGCTTTTTAAGATGTACTGCCAGCCATTTTAGGTTACACCACACACCCATAGCAGCCATTTTGTGACTGGCACCCGTGGGTCTTTCAAAATTCCAAATGTGCCTGTTGGCTGCAAAAAGTTAGCAAGCCCTGTGAGTCTAGGCAAATTCCAAAAGTGATAAGTCCCAACCCTGGTGAGCATAAATAGGCCCTAAATAAAGGGGCTATTTATTTGATATAGTCAAAATGTGACTAATTGCTCAACCTAGAATTTTGCTTTCTGGTGCTTATGCCCAGGACATATCATTATTATAAGTGGTACCTCTGGTTATGAACTTAATTTGTTCCGGAGGTCTGTTCTTAACCTGAAACTGTTCTTAACCTGAAGCACCACTTTAGCTAATGGGGCCTCCTGCTGCTACCACGCCGTCACAAAATTTCTGTTCTCATCCTGAGGTAAAGTTCTTAACCCAAGGTACTACTTCCAGGTTAGCAAAGTCTGTAACCTGAAGTGTTTATAACCCGAGGTACCACTGTATTTTATGCCTGTGTAAGCACAACATCAAACTCTCTTGTCCTGTTCTAAACACCAGGATAGTCGTCCATAACGCAGTCCATAAATGGCTTCCTGATGTTATCGAATAAATCAACTGTGGTCTCTCGCTGGCATCTTATTCTCTCAAACCATGCCATTTGGGTCACTGAAGCGATCCATTCACCACTTGCAAATCTCCTGCTGATTTCTTGTCTGTAAATAAAGTACTTAGCTGCCCTCTTATATTTCCCTGATCTGCAACCGTTCCATCTTGAGGCCACGAGCTTGTGTGATCTGCTAAGTTAAGGTCAAGCCTCTTGTTAGGGCCTCTGCAGAGGAATTATCGAGGGAACACGAGATATTGTTGGCACATAAGGAACAGCAATTTTGATTTGCCATTTCCATGTATTCTGCCTTATCTCTGGTGGAACTATAATGGAAGAGCTGCCTTCTAAGATGAGGCCTAAACTTGTGTTCACTGGTAGCAAGCTATGTTCTGGAAACTGCCCTGAGACCTCTGGATATATGCTGGTATATTATGATGATGATGATGATGATGTGTGTGTGGCTTTGGTTTTTCATAGTATTGCTTGTTTAATATTTCAGGTAAGACTATGAATTATGAGTGGGACACCAACCTAATTTTAAATGTATTTTGCACTCTTACAGAATGGTTCTGTGTAATACAAAGTGTAATCATACATATATTAATTCACTTAGCCAACCCTATCTTCCTATTATACTTTCCAACATCATCCTCTAACACCAGACAGAGGATGCTTCTAAACATTCATCCTGATTAGACATTGACTATTCAATGAGCAGTCATTTTGATCTGTTTGCAGGGATGTTAGCCAATGTTGTGTCAAAACAAGTGCTATCCCACACTGTCTCATGGCATTCCTCATTGCAAAAAGTCCAGCCTTTTGCTGAAGTGGGTTTGTTGCACAGGAGCTGCAAATGAGCTTTAATTGTGCAATAAGAGTTTGCTGGTATGTGATTGAATTCTGCACCCCCCAAGTGACCTGAGCCATCCCTAACCTGTACCAAACATGAAGATACAATGAGAAACCGTGTCAAGTTCAGTAAATGAAATTTAATTCCTCTGTAAGTGTGTAAATGGCTGTATATGTTAGAACCCTCGTTTTATTTAACATAAAGAATTGTGAATCTTTTTTTGGTTCTTCCAGCCATCCTGAATCTACCTTGTCAATCCTATCGAATCTAATCCAAATTTTTTTGAATAATTTAAAAAAGAATATTTGGCCAATCTTTTTGAGAGATTTGTCTTTAAGGATGGATGATATGACAGGGGTTTTTTTTTGTTTTCTTTCATTTTTCCAGTCTTACATTTGGTTCTCCACATTTTTCACACAAGTGTGAGATTACTATTTTTTTAGTTCTCATGAAAATTCATCAGATTTTAGTGTCAATTTCTTCTTTAATATACACATATTTGTAGGCACTTTTCCTAATACAAACATTTTTCCAAAGCGATTTGCCCTAATATAACACATTTTGTATGTTATTTTCACAAATGTATGCACACTATGTATCTATGTGCACACTTTACCCCAGTTCCTGCATTCTTTACAATATTTGGATGGAGAACAGCATTGCAAAATTCAAAGATGTGCAAATTTAGGGTGGCTGTGATCACACAAACCAACCTGGACCCTGTGCTTGTCATGTGATGCCCTTCTTTGTCCCCCACTCCTCGAGAGATTCCGTGGTGATTCCTGACTGTGGAATGCTCTCCTCAGAGAGGCTTGCCTGGCGCCTTCATTATAGGTCTTTAGGCTCCAGGCAAACTCATTCCTCTTTACCTAGGCTTTTAGCTATTAAATAATCTATGGCCTGTTACCTGCCTCACATAAACCTCAAGAGCCACCCTGAAAGGGGGTTCAGATGAGCTTAGAATTCAGGCAGATACCTGAGTTCCAACCAAGATAGAACTTTGAAATCTAGCACTTAGAATTAAAAATGAAGCTGTTTGGGCACTAGTCCATGGGTAGGCAAACTAAGGCCTGGGGGCTGGATCTGGCCCAATCGCCTTCTAAAACCAGCCCGCGGATGGTCCGGGAATCAGCGTGTTTTTACATGAGTAGAATGTGTGCTTTTATTTAGAATGCATCTCTGGGTTATTTGTGGGGCATAGGAATTTGTTCATTCCCCCCCCCCCATCAAAATACAGTCTGGCCCCCCACAAGGTCTGAGGGACGGTGGACTGGCCCCCTGCTGAAAAGGTTTGCTGACCCTGCACTAGTCTAACAGCAGCATTCTGTTAGTCTTCTGCTAGTCTTCAAACGCAGCCTCACACACAACATATTGCAGTAGTCTAATCTGCAGATTATCAGAATATGGAGAATAGTTTCCGAGATATTGCTGTCTAGGAGCCGTAGCTGGTGGGAGGCACTTTGTGACACCAATGTCATTCAAACATCCAAAGACAGGACCACGTCTGATGGCAATCTCAGCAGATACACACAGGCCAGAGTTGCCCAATGTGAGCATATCTCATTTGCTACTGTCCAGCATCAACAGTTAAGAAATTAAATATTATTCAAGGGTTAGGCGAAGGTAAAAAGACCATCCAATGACTGTCTCTAATATCAAATTCCTGAGTTGCTGAATATACTTGATCTGAATGTATAATTCCCGAAGCTAAGATTAATTGAACAGATTTGTTTTGAAAAACTTGACAAGCTCAAGCATTTATGCTTTAGCAAACCTGAATGAAATTCTGGGAAGCATCATTACTGACATTAGTGATAAATGTCTCTTAAAGATGCCCCATAATTTTAGCGTAAACTGTCATGCTAACAATTTTTCACTTGCTAGAACTAGCAAGTTACACAGGCATAATGAAAATGGTTTATTTTATGGAACTGTATATAATGTGTGATTGTCTAACATACAAAGAGTGTTTTATGTAGAATGCATTACTGCATAATGTGAAGAATTTATGGAAACAATAGTTGTCAATTTCCCCCAAGAAAACGGCCCATGTTAAGTTTGTTCGTATCATTTTATGTTTTTTTATTCCTTTATCAGAGAGGCATCAGGCAATACATAGACTCATAGAATTGTAAGAATTATTATTATTATTTATTTGTACCCAGCCCATCTGGCTGGGTTTCCCCAGCCACTCTGAGCGGCTTCCAACAAAGACCAAAAATACACTAGAGTTGGAAGGGACCCCAAGGGTCTTCTAGTCCAACCCCCTGCAATACAGAAATCTCAGCTAAAGCATCCATGACAGTATATTTCTCCTTTGTTCCCTTCAGTAGTTTTGTCATATAAATTGTGACTTTTATCAACATAGTGCTTTACTATTGAGGAAGCAAAAAACATAAAATAAATTCATGTAAATACTTTAAATACTTACTGTATTCAAACATACATCTTCTGATTTCTTAGCCCATAACTGTCAGACATATACATGTACACACAGACACAAATACAACATATTTCCAGGTTTTTCTCCGTAAACATGAGGTCTAGAAAATTAATCATAAAAACAGGGGAGATGGTGCGGGGAAGGATTGTCAAGCTCAACTTTCACCATATAAAAACAACCTTAACACTTTAGCAAAAGCAAAAGTGTGAATACTAGGGGTATATAGGCTGTGATCCTCATCACTGGATATATTCAGAAGTAGGTGCCATTGAAATGAATGGAATTTATTTCTACGTCGGTATACATAGGATTGTAGTAAGATAAAGCTAAAGGGGCCCCTGACCATTAGGTCCAGTCGTGGCCGACTCTGGGGTTGCGGCGCTCATCTCGCTTTATTGGCCGAGGGAGCCGGCGTACAGCTTCCGGGTCATGTGGCCAGCATGACTAAGCTCTGGCTAAGTTCTGGCGAACCAGAGCAGCACACAGAAACACCGTTTACCTTCCCGCCGGAGCGGTACCTATTTATCTACTTGCACTTTGACCTGCCTTCGAACTGCCAGGTTGGCAGGAGCAGGGACCGAGCAACAGGAACTCACCCCGTTGCAGGGATTGTAGTACTGTCACCTATAAAAGGCATAACTTTCAGTACATCACATAAATCCGAGCCATTAAGGGCTGACTTTCAGAAGACACAGTATGCCATAGGAAACACCAAAGCGAAGCAAGTATTTATGGTTTCTAATGTAAGCACTTACCTACAGCGTGGGCAGGTATAGAGATCCCAGGCGAGTGGGCCACAATAGCCTTTTGCTCAACACCTGTGCTGCATCTTTTTCCAACTCTTCAGCCTTCAGTTCTACCTCCAAACGAAGCCGTGTCAGATGAAAGAGCAGCAGCAACCAACATGTTCACCTCCTCATGTGTCACCATTTCAATCCTAGGTAGTGGGGTCATCAAAACATGCCTGAAGTGCCTCAAATGTTGAATGGGTTCTATTTTTAAGATAACTGATGGGACAAGTGCTGACTCCAAATACTTCAGAGCAAATTATGTCCCACTAGTCTTTCACTTAATTTTTTTGCTGATAACCCCCTCCTTCATTTATTGCTCTCTCCGTGGTGCCAGAACTTTAACTGGAGCCAACTGGAGAGAATGTACCCATGAAACTTAAACCTTGCCTCGTTTGTAAACTACTTTGTAACTAAGCATGGCGGGGCAAAGAAGAAGAACACAGTATTAAGCCCCTCGATAGCCTGTAATGTAATAGCAGGAGTCTGAAGGGTCAGATGATAGCTCTGTGATAACAACATCGGCTTGGGTTACAAGTAGTCATAGAGATGCTTTGAGAGGCTCCCAGAGACCCGTCCCAGTACACAATGAATGCCTACAGGCTATGTCCTGCCTTAAGATCTTGTACCAAAACCCTGTCTGCACTACATAAAACTAGCACAGCGTTGTAGTTAAGAGGTCTGGACTTAAACCAGGGAAATCCCGCTTCAAATTCCCAAGAAGCCACAAAGCTCATGGTGACCTTGTGCCAATGCCAGTCAACTCTCTCCCAACCTAGCTTCCCTCAGCAGGTTGCTGTTGAGGAAAAACTGAGGAGGGGGATATCATGTATCCCACCCTGAATTCCTGAGGGAATGGTGGGCTAGAAATGTAAGAAAGAAAGCCATTTTTAGAATTAAAACAGGCTCTCATAATATGCGGATATTTTATTTTTCTCTGGGGCTGATTATTCTCTCTCTCTTCAAATTAGTCTTTAAAGCAGAATCTGTTATTTTCTCGTACTGTCACACCACATAGCTGACCACTATTAGAGACAGAATTTGGTTTTTTTAAAACTAAATGGCTATATGGTCTCCTCCAGTCAGTAAATTCTTAGGTCCTTCTCTTCTAACTCTTGGCTAGCACAGGACTCAATGCCAGATGCCCCTTGGGAAACTTGCAAGAAGAACATGATGGTCAATCCTTGTCCTTTGTCAACAGCAACTGTCACTGGAGGTATACTGGCACTGAACACAAAGGTTCCCATCTTTGCACTTACAGCTATTCGCTGTTGATAGATTTATCCTTCATGAATTTGTCCAACCTTTTTTTAAAAAAAGCCATCTAAGCTAGCCTCCAACCCCATATCTCAGGGGTTCTCAAACTTTCTTCCCTCAGGGTCCACTTGACTGGCTGGAATTTCTGAGGCCCACCAGTCACAAAATGGTGGTGGATGGAGGCAGAGTTTGGCACAGTCAGCGGACAATTATTGGCATAACTATCTACTGATACTGAATCCATCTTTGAAAATTTCTAAATTCTTTGTCAGTGTTTTCCTTATAGCAAGCAGGCCCATTGTTCAGTTTCCCTCAAGCTAAGTACAGACATTTGCTCTGGAAGTATTGTGACTCGGCCTCCCTGTTTTAAGCAGAATTTGTGGATCCAGAAGCACTAAATGGAAAAAGCTTTTCCTTTTATATTTTCCCCTTTCTGCCCTATGTCTCTCAAAGAATGGTTGCACATCTACTCTCATTTCTTCTCCTATTCATCTTTCGCACTCGGCTTGTATCTTCTCCCATTCCACATATTCTGACAGTTTCTTTCACACACACATGTTCTTTTATATTCACTTTCTCCTATAAAGGTTTTTTTCCTCTCTCATCCCCTTCCTTTCTATTCCCAGTTTGTTTGCGTATTAACACTTTTATCTCACTTTTCACAATTTCCTTCGACACTTTCTCTGGCCCTTTCCCCTCAAAGGAGATAAACCTTTCTTTGTTTGTCCAGCGCCTATACAGTGGTACCTCGGGTTACATACGCTTCAGGTTACCTACGATTCAGGTTACTGACTCCGCTAACCCAGAAATAATACCTCGGGTTAAGAAATTTGCTTCAGGATGAGAACAGAAATTGTGCGGCAGTGGCGCGGCAATAGCAGCGGGAGGCCCCATTAGCTAAAGTGGTGCTTCAGGTTAAGAACAGTTTCAGGTTAAGAACGGACCTCCGGAACGAATTAAGTACTTAACCAGAGGTACCACTGTATGCAGTTTCGGTGAATGGCCAGGTTTTAGTGATGAGACAGAGGGAGATGAGTAAATTCTCTATGTTTAGGACACTGAAGTTATGACAAGGGCATGGGGTACCCAAACAAGTGTTTCCCTCATGAGGGAATATGGGGGTTCCAGCCAAGCATTTTCCCCATGAAGGAAACATGGAGTTTTTTAGGGGATTTTGAAATAGTTTTTATTAATTTCCCATTAATAAGATTCCAATTGGTATCAAATCAAATCTTATCACATCACATCACATCACATCATAATACAAACAATAAAGCCAATTATACATTCCAAATTTAAAAAATTACTGGGACTTCCCATGTTCTGGCTGCCAGAAGAATGTTTCTTTCACTTGTCCTGCATCTCTCTTGTTTTTTCCAATTTCATAATTCCGACCTAAACCTTTATCTTATTTTCCCAGTCACCAGTGTCTAACCAAGCATTTGCATTGTAATTTTAAGGGTGAGGGAAGGAACGTGTGCAGGTAAAACAAGTTCTTAATGACAACTACCATAAAGGTAAAGGGACCCCTGACCATTAGGTCCAGTTGTGACTGACTCTGGAGTTGCGGCGCTCATCTCGCTTTATTGGCCGAGGGAGCCGGCGTACAGCTTCCGGGTCATGTGGCCAGCATGACTAAGCCGCTTCTGGTGAACCAGAGCAGCGCACAGAAACGCTATTTACCTTCCCGCCGGAGTGGTACCTACCTATTTATCTTCTTGCACTTTGATGTGCTTTCGAACTGCTAGGTTGGCAGGAGCAGGGACTGAACAACGGGAGCTCACCCTGTCGCGGGGATTTGAACCGCCAACCTTCTGATCAGCAAGTCCTAGGCTCTGTGGTTTAACCCACAGCGCCACCCGCGTCCTTGACAACTACCATAAAATTGCCCAAATGTAGCCGTGTGTGTGTGTGTGTCTGTGTATCTTTAGACTCTTCCTTAAGGCCAACAGACGGGTTTATACGAATTTCCATGGGAGGGCAATCCAGATGATTCCCAAGCTGCTCTTGAGTTTAGGATATATAAAAGTCAAAGAAAGCATTCAAGGCAAAAACGTATTATTTTAGCAGAAACAAGTATATAAACTAGAGCAGGTGTGGGGAACCTTTGACCCGCCAGATGTTGCTGAAGTACAACTCCCATCTGCCCCCAGAAGCATAGCCAGTGACCATTTTGCTTCTCCCGATTGTAAGCATCTCATGGCCCCTGTCTTCTTGTACCAAACGAAGCACTGTAAATCACATCATCTAGTCCGTTTGTATCTGCTCTTTTTCCTCTTTCCCTTCACGTTGCTGAATTACCAACAAAGCCATGGCCCACAGTGTCCAAAAATATATTGATGTATAATTGTGGGGAAAGTGCATGCACTATTACTGGGAGACCAGCGTGTTAATAGCTGCAGATGGGACCATCTGTCTTCCAGAGGCAGCTTGCGAAGAAAAAAACCTCAATAGTTGTTTGTGTACATGGTAAGATGACTGGCTGTTGATAGAGGTGCTAGGCCTCAATTGTGTTTTATAGTAAGACAGGTGGTTCTTTTATTAAGTAACAGTGCCTGTTCTTACTGGAAGCCTGAGGACACCTTTGACTTATGTGTCATTATTCGTATTTCCATTCTCCTCTTGGGTCATAAGTGACATTTTGCTCTTAGGAACACTAAGGTCTCCATGCCTTCAACCTCCAGTCATGCTAGTGTTTGTACATATTGAACCCTATTTATCTTTAATTTCTCGGACTATGATGACAGGCATATTCAGAGTTTGCCAGGATTTCCATAAGGGTTGCCTTCTCTCATATCCAGCACCTTGTAAGGACTAGCTTGCTTTCATTTCTCATTCATTCCAATAATTAGACAGCTATTTTCCAGGAGGGTGGGGAGACAATGCTATTCATTTAGAAAAGCTCTACACCACTTAACATTTTGAGCAAAAAATCCCCAAGCAGTTAAAAGAGATGATAAAATTTTAAAATGTAGTAGAATTATTATAACTAATATAAATAAAAGCAGAACACAATAAATACAATGTTGTTGTTTTTTAAAAATAGTAAAGGTAAAGGGACCCCTGACCATTAGGTCCAGTTGTGGCCGACTCTGGGGTTGTGGCAGTCATCTCGCTTTATTGGCCGAGGGAGCCGGCGTACAGCTTCCGGGTCATGTGGCCAGCATAGCTAAGCTGCTTCTGGCGAACCAGAGCAGCGCACAGAAACGCCGTTTACCTTCCCGCCAGAGCGGTACCTATTTATCTACTTGCACTTTGATGTGCTTTCGAACTGCTAGGTTGGCAGGAGCAGGGACCGAGCAATGGGAGCTCACCCCATTGCGGGGATTTGAACCGCCAACCTTCTGATCAGCAAGTCCTAGGCTCTGTGGTTTAACCCACAGTGCCACCCGCAGCCCCTTTTAAAAAATAACCCATCATTTAAAACGCCAAGTCAACAATGTTGCCCATTATAACAGTAATTCAAAGCAGGAATGCACGGCTTAAAACTTGGTGTGTTGAAGATCTGAGATACACAGTGGTGGTTCTCAAACTGGGGAAAAGAGAATTGTCCTGCGCTTGGTAGGCTACCATAGGTGTGTCAACTCCTAGGGGCCGAGGTCCCTTCACTCCCCTATAAAATATTTGAGGTGCCCCCCCCAGTTGAATGAGACTGCCATTCAGATGGTGTTTGTGTGCCGCATTTTGTGTTTGATTATGTGGGGCAGGACTTACCTCCCCCCCGCCCCAAAATTTTATTCAAGTTGGTACCCCTGTAGGCTACATTGTCTGGCTGGTGGGCTGCTTGTTCGATCACAATATTGGCAGGTCCAGTTTTGACCAACATTGCTTGTAAAACCTCTTCCAAAAACAGTTGATGTGGTATCAAAAATACTTGAAAATAAAATAAAAACAACTACTTATATATGCACACACACAGAGACCTGTAGCCCAAGCTGAGACAAAGGAGCAATATGCACTTTAAAATGGGTGGCCTGATGCAGTTCTCCAAAGCACTTCCCCCCCCCCCCACCTCAGTAGTGCCCCACTGATTTTGGCAGCAGCATACAGTGGTACCTCAGGTTACATACGCTTCAGGTTACAGATACTTCAGGTTACAGAGTCCGCTAACTCAGAAATATTACCTCAGGTTGAGAACTTTGCTTCAGGGTGAGAACAGAAATTGTGCTCTGGCGGCGCAGCGGCAGCAGGAGTCCCCATTAGCTAAAGTGGTGCTTCAGGTTAAGAACAGTTTCAGGTTAAGAACAGACCTCCAGAAAACGAATTAAGTTCTTAACCCGAGGTACCACTGTAATTAAAACAAAAAGTAACCAGTGCTGGGGGTTTAAAGCTCTCTGTGCAGCTCAGCATCCTCAAATGGGGGCGCCCTCTCTGCCCACCATAATTATGGATCGGCTGGTGTGGGGGAAGTTGTGTGCTTGCGTGTGTCATATATGTGTGTGTGTGTGGCACACCCACTGCTTGCCATGTGGCCTCTGGAGAGTTGGCCAAAAGTGAATGTGACCCTCAGGCCAAATAGTTAGCCACCCCTCTGTTAAAACATAAAAAAATATATTTTGAAACAAAACATAAGTGTAAATGACAAAATTCGCTGGAATGCTGATAGTCTGCTTGGTTATGATCTCACTTAGTGCCATGGGCATAGCCAGGGTTTTTGTTAGGGAGAGGGGGAGCCAAAGTTGTTGAGACACCCCCTCCCCCGCCAAAATATACCCCCCAAAAGAGGACATTATGGAGGCAGGCTTCTCCGGGAGGAGGGGGCTAGAACCTATGTTAATTGAGTGCTTTAAATGCTTTTCAATAATTTTTGTGGATCTGGGGGGGGGGGGGGCAGCTGCGCCCCCAAGCCACACCCATGCTTAGTGCTTATATAGACTGACAATCTATCAGCTTCAGACAGAGCCCCTGGCACAGCATACAGGAATATGAATACTTCCTACCTTACTGGGTTGCTGTGAGTAGAGTGGTACCTCAGGTTAAGAACTTAATTCGTTCCAGAGTTCTGTTCTTAACCTGAAACTCTTCTTAACCTGAAGCAGGACTTTAGCTAATGGGTCCTCCTGCTGCTGCTGCTGCACCACCAGAGCACAATTTCTGTTCTCACCCTGAAGCAAAGTTCTTAACCTGAGGTAATATTTCTGGGTTAGCGGAGTCTGTAACCTGAAGCGTCTGTAACCCGAGGTACCACTGTACTAGAGAGAAACAATATGTGAAAGGTTTTGAATGTGAAACCAAGCAGTGCTGCCATCCGCCTAAATGGAAACGTGTCTTCTTCTTTTCAGGCTTTCCCTGAAATGTTATCCCATTGTATTAATGATCCATATGATCTACAAATGTATTTTGTATTATTGGGGTAATTTAAGCAGTTCACCACCATCCGTGGCGGCACTGGCGGAGAAAGGGGGGTGCGGTAGGTGCGGTCCGCCCCGGGTGTCATCCCTGAGGATGACATCGCTGCGCTGCTCCCCTGGGGCAGCTAGCTCCACCTCCGCATGACGGACCTTCGGGTCTCAAATTTCAGCGGTGCCCTGTTTGATGCAAAAATTCTGAACCCCCTCCCTTCATGGGCTTGGCAATGGGGGGCAAGGGGCAGCTGCTGCCCCTAAATCAATACAAATCTGAGGTTCTTCTGCCCCTAACAAAAATCTTGGCTACGCCCATGCCCCCCACTTTCAATTCTACATCATACGTGTGGCGCCCCCCAGACTCCACACCCAGGGCGACCGAACCAGCCGCATTCCCCCTTCCACCTCTGCTACCGTGATATTTTTTTCTTAATATTGGCAGTGCGGAAATTTTAATAAATAAATAAATATGTGATCAATGCAAAGGATCCATAAGCAAGACACGAATAAACAGGGCAAGCATTAGATAACACTGGATTTTCTATTAAAACTTAATTCTTGAGCATATTTAGTTTGGGCCCCCCATTTTAAAACAAAACAACAACCCATGGAAAAGCCCATTCAGCCTGTAGTGAGGCAGATGAGACACTAGAGGTCCTCATTACTCTAGTTGAAAAAAAGGCAAAGGGATTTCGCCTGTAGATTATTTACACGGATGCCAAATATTTCCCCCCCTAAAGACGTTTGTTGTTTGCAATTGTCTGGTACCCAAGTGCTTGAAGGAGGAAACGCATTGTAACTGCTAGATACATTAGTAATGGAAATAGCATTATCTTAGATAACTAAAAATGGAATTAGACACATTAACGAAGGAGCTGAGGTAACTATTAGCCAAGATCCATGAAAGCTTGGTTGAGCCTCCATGTTTAAGAGTCTGTGTACCTCTGATTGTGTGGTTCCTTGAGACATCTGGTTGGCTCATGCTGGTTTTGTTATATTGGTTGTTTCTATAGGGATATTGTAAGAATTTTAAAAACAATTTTATAATTCAGAGACAGCCCCTTGTGAGAGAGAACTTGTCATCTTAGGAATTTGCAGACATGTCCTAAACCCAAGCATGGGGTTGTTGGAGCACAGAAAGGCCCTGGGCAGTGGTGGCTAAGATAAAAGCTCTGGATGAGGTTGTTCTCCCACTAAAAGAACATGTTTGGAGCTTAGGAGTGCTCTTGGATCGATCTTTGCCATTGGAAACCCAGATAGCCCAAATGGCTAGGCGTGCCTTTTACCACTACACCAATTATGGCTGTTCTTGGACTGGGGTGGTGTGGCCATGGTGATTAATGCATTGAGGCATGAATATAGGGCAATTACTGTGATGCGCTCTACATGGAGCTGCCCTTGGGCCTCATACAGAGGCTCCAGCTGGTGCAAAAAGGTAAAGGACCCCTGGACGGTTAAGTCTAGTTAAAGGCGACTATGGGGTTGCAGTGCTCACTCAGATCACTTTCAGACTGAGGGAACTGGCGTTTGTTCACAGACAGCTTTCTGGGTCATGTGGCCAGCATGACTAAAATGCTTCTGGCACAACGGGACACCGTGGCGGAAACCAGTGCGCATGGAAACGCCGTTCACCTTCCCGCCACAGCGGTACCTATTTATCTACTCACACTGGCATGCTTTCGAGCTGCTAGGTTGGCAGGAGCTGAGACAGGGCAACGGGTCAACCTTCTGATCGGCAAGCCCAAGAGGCTCAGTGGTTTCGACCACAGCGCCACCCGCGTCCTAAAACAAAACAATGTAGCTGGACTGTTGATGGGAACAGACTATCACCAGCACTTAACTCTGGTTCTGAAAAGCTTGCACTGGCTGCCCGTATGTTACTGAGTCAGGTTCACGGTTCTTGCATTAATTTACAAGGCCCTTAACAACATAGGTCCAGATAAGGACCACTTGATCCCCTATACCCTTGCTCAATCAACTGAGATCTTATGGGGACTCACTATTAGTGACCACCCCTCCCTCAGATACGTGGCTTGTATCCACCAGGCACCACGTGTTTGTTATTGTAGACCCAATTTTATGGAACTCCTTTCCAGTTGTGATCAGGCAGGCGGCCTCCTTGTCCCTGTATTATTTTGCAACAATGAGGACTAGAAACCTGCTTTTATCCACCACAAGCTGTAGCTCTCATGTTTCTGCCAGAGGCCAAGAGCTGCCTACTGCATTTGAAGAGGCTGCATGGCTTCCCTGAGAATACAGTGATACCTCTGGTTACGAACTTAATTCGTTCTGGAGGTCCGTTCTTAACCTAAAACCATCCTTAACCTGAGGTACCACTTTAGCTAATATGGCCTCCTGCTGCCACCGCACGATTTCTGTTCTCATCCTGAGGTAAAGTTCTTAACCTGAGGTACTACTTCCGGGTTAACGGAGTCTGCAACCCAAAGTGTTTGTAACCCGAGGTGTTTGTAACCCAAGGTACCACTGTATTGTAAACATGTCACTTCAGTCACAGTGGGACTGCCTGAATTCTACCACATAGCATGGAAGTGAACTAATACTTACCTTCAAAGCTATTTTGTGACCCTTGCTTCCCATTATATTCATGCCCATGCTTTCATTCTTCCAACTCTTTCCACAGTCTAAATGTCACTTGCTGTTTTATGTGCTTCTGCCAATGAGCTTGGCGCCATCTCTTTCTCTTCCTTGGACTCCTTCCTTGGAAACTCCCTTTTCAGAAAGTCCTTGTTCCCGGCCGTGAGCATGTTTAAATGTACATGCTGTACCGCTGCGGCGGGAAGGTGAATCGTGTTTCCATGCTCTCTGGCTTCCGTCACAGTGTCTCATTGCTCCAGAAGCAGTTTAGTCATGCTTCCCCCATATGACCCGGAAAGCTGTCTGTGGACAAACGCCGGCTCCCTCGGCCTGTAAAGCGAGATGAGCGCCGCAACCCCAGAGTCATCTGCGACTGGACTTAACGGTCAGGGGTCCCTTTACCTTTAACTGTCCATGGGTCCTTTACCTTTATTTTTACAACAATGAAAAGAAATAATAGCTGCAACATAACAAAGGTAGTTATCAAGAAAACATTAAAAATATACAGTGGTACCTCGGGTTAAGTACTTAATTTGTTCCGGAGGTCCGTTCTTAACCTGAAACTGTTCTTAACCTGAAGCATCACTAATGGGGCCTCATGCTGCTGCCACTGCGCCGCCAGAGCATGATTTCTGTTCTCATCCTGAAACAAAGTTTCTGGGTTACCAGAGTCTGTAACCTGAAGCGTATGTACTGTAACCTGAAGCGTATGTAACCTGAGGTACCACTGTACAGTACACCCTAACTGAACAACTTCCACATCTATCACAAGATCTAAAAGAAAGATACAAAAGGCCAACAGCAACAACCCCCCTCACACATAGTAGGTCTCAGAGTAGAGCTATGAAGATGCCTTTTTCTGCAGCATGTGTCTTGGTTTGGTATGTAAGGCTGTGTCAGCTGGAGTTTCCCCCCTCTGCAGACACCTCCTGCAATGCATTTGCTCCATGCTGGTAGCTTATTGTGGTCTGGATTGCCAAGGCTGATGTGCAGGCAGCTGCTAATGGATGGGTAGCCCTGCCTCTTGAGGAGTTTAGATGAGATGCCCTTTTAACACCTTCCATCTCTGATAACAGATGCAGAACACAGCTCCCAAGAGGGGAGGATGAAAGAACTGTTTTTGAATTGAGAAAAGAGAATTAAGGGGAAACACTTTTATAGTTTTCAGATAGCTCTTTTTACTGAAGGAGGCACAAGAACCATAGAATCAAAGAGTTGGAAGGGACCCTAGAGGTTCTCTAGTCTAACGCCCTGCAATGCTAAAGCAAAGGGTTATGAACAGCAGGGAGGCAAATTGAATGAATGCCTCAAAAAATACCCTGGTTGTAAGAGACATCATTGCTAAAATAAAACTCTAGGGTTTCCATATAACCCAAGGTTTATTTACTTAAATATTCATAAACTGCACACTCCTCATAAAATATCAAGGCGGAGCACAACAATATATCCAAGTACAATACAGTGGTACCTCGGATTAAGTACTTAATTCGTTCCGGTGGTCCGTTCTTAACCTGAAACTGTTCTTAACCTGAAGACCACTTTAGCTAATGGGGCCTCCTGGTGCTGCCGCGCTGCCGGAGCACGATTTCTGTTCTCATCCTGAAGCAAAGTTCTTAACCTGAAGCACTATTTCTGGGTTAGCAGAGTCTGTAACCTGAAGTGTATGTAACCCGAGGTACCACTGTACATTAAATAAATACCACAAAGCCTACATGAAACAATAATAAAAATGACTTGATTCTTGAGACAGTTTAAATGACAGTGTGATAAGGCCTTCTGAAAGTTAGCAGTGAGGATGTCTGCTAAATCTCAGTCAGAAGAGTATTCCACATCATGGGGTTAGCAACACCAAAAGCCCAACTTTCAGTTGAAAGCAATCCGGCTTCCAAAAAACTGGGGGACAGCTAACACTGATCCTCCGGATGATCTGAGTGACCCAAGCACTTTAGGACTTTGTATTTCAATGCAGGAACACTAGACCTGCCTCGGTAGTGCAGATGTTTTAGCAGAGCTGACACAAAGCAGCTTGATATTCAATTCCTTGTCATGTGCAGAAGTGGTTATTTTTCGGACTACAGTTTACATGCATCAAAGAAGTAATTGGAGATACCATCTGAGTCTGGATGCAATGTGTCATAGCATTGTTGTTGCGTGGCTTTGCAAATGTGGTAGCAATTCTGTTGCTTCACAGAGGCCTTTGGTCAGTTTCTGTATCCAGTTGGTTTCACTTAAGTCTTACGATGGTGTCTGATACATATTTTTGTTTACAGTATCTTCTTATTCTTCACATTCACTAAAGTCTTCCAGTGAATCACTCCTAACATTTTTAAGCGAGCTATAGACATGTTTAGTATTGTTTTAAACCACACACACTAGTTTTTATCCTGGGACCATCCATAAAGTGTTGCAGTGTATTCTCACCTGCTAACTGAAGTCTTCCCCTTTAGCGTTCTGGCCAGTAACTTCCTCCGAGAAGAACATTCTACCCACCTTCATAAATGCCCATTTTTAATTTCCAGCTGACAATATTCTGTGATTAATGAGCATGCTGAGTCTTCACTGGACTGGGGTGCTTTTTGCGTGTGCACGTCTTGCCCCTGCATATTTGTATGTCTGCAAACCTCAGACTTTCCTCCCTTTTGTTTCTCAGAGGCCCCCTTTGGCCTTATTTCTTTCAGTACTAACCATCTAAGTCATGGGTAGGCAAACTAAGGTCGGATGCAGCCCAATCACCTTCTAAATCCAGCCCGCGGACGGTCCAGGAATCAGCGTGTTTTCACATGAGTAGAATGTGCCCTTTTATTTAAAATTCATCTCTGGGTTACTTGTGGGGCCTGCCTGGTGTTTTTACATGAGTAGAATGTGTGCTTTTATTTAAAATGCATCTCTGGGTTATTTGTGGGGCATAGGAATTCGTTCATTCCCCCCCCCCAAAAAAATATAGTCTGGCCCCCGACAAGGTCTGAGGGACAGTGGACCGGCCCCCTGCTGAAAAAGTTTGCTGACCCCTGATCTAAATTGATGGAATAGCATGTGATTAAAAAGGGAAGATGTTTCATCCCCATAAATACATACTAGTCAATTAACTCATGTACTTGATTGATTGATTGATTGATTGATTGATCAATCAATCAATTGATTCAATTTTCGCATAAAGAAAGCATTAGTTCTGAAGTTAAAGGCATGCTTTGATGGTTTTCAGATTGAGCTCACGTGTGTGCTAGAGGTCATCATAAGAAAGAAGGGGAATACAACAGCATGTGCTGCTTACAGGTTTTCTAGGCCACCCCAGGGTATGTATGGTCTGAAAGCAAATGAAGCTGTGTCTGGATGGGTGACTGCCTAGGAACCACAGTATGCCATCTTAGGTTCCATCTCAGAAGAAGAATATACGTATAAGAAAATAAAACAAAATAGATTTTTAAAACCTAATGCCCAATCAATTGTGGCTTTCTTAGGCAAGCAAATGCTTAAATAAGTTGATTGAATGTTGATTTATAGACTCGTAGAGTTGGAAGGGACCCTTAGGATCATCTAGTCCAACCCCCTTCAATGCAGGAATATGCAGCTGTCCCATAGGGGGATCGAACTTGAAACCTTTGCATTATCAGCAGCACACTCTAACCAGCTGAGCTACCCAGGATATGATCAATTATATGTCAAAAACACGGACCCACCAGTTAATTGCAGAGTGCGCTCTCTTCCACGAACAACCCTTATTTCCGTGGTGACAGTCTAGTCTGAGCTTGGGAAGAGGGCATAAAGGGCTATATCGGAACAATCATGGAAGAACATTTTGTTCCGCTGAGAGGCTTGCCAGCTACTGTTTATTTCCCCAACTGTATACTTCACTTTGCTAAGAGAAAGGGAGGAGGGACGGCAAGCCTTTGTAGTTGTCAGCACCTGAGGTGTGCCCTGTGTTGACGAGGTTGTTAAACCAGTCATGGCATCGACTTGCTGGGGAAAAGTTGTTTTGCTGGGCAATGGCTTTATGGCACTGACCGACTCGGTATCGGTTGAGATTTTACTGGCACTTAATTTTTTTCTCCCAGATGTGGCAGCTGAGCCAGAAGGACCTGCAAAGCCAGCGAAGCTGAAACTAGGATTTCCCTTCCCTTCCTTTTCTGCCACTTCTTTGACTTTTTGACAGCAAGAAACTGGATTATTGTATGTAACAACATGCGAAGAACGAATAAATCAGGGGAACTCTGCCAAAGGGTCTACATATTTATAGAGAAGCCAGTGAAGGTCCCTGTAAATTGAGAAGAACCTAAGAACAGGCACCCCCCTCTGTTAACTGGAAAAAAACCCAACAGAGTTTATTCACAAGCTTGTAAGAAGAGGCTTCGTGATCAGGCCAATGATTGATTTAGCCAATTATCCATCCTGTTCTTGCAGTGGCCAACCAGATGCTTACGAGAAACCCCAAAGCAAGACCTGAGCGCCACAGCACTTGCCACACTTGTGATTTCCAGAAGTTGGCATTTAGAGGCACGCTATCTGTAACCATGGAGCTAGAACATATTCATCATGGCCAGTAGCCATTGATCACAATGGCCATATTCTATTTCCATTGTTGGAGGCACTATGTAGTGTGGGAGTCAAGTAGCTTTCCTTCTGGTGCATTTCAAATAACACTTTCTAAACAGAAGAGAGTGAGTTATGGAATTGTCTACCTAGTCCAGTGAAAGAACCATGTGAATTTATATCGCAATGGGGCCTTTTCTCATCCCCTCACTACACCCTATTACCCTTGCCATGAAAGAAGATAAATGACTGGAGCAGGAGATGGGCTTTTGGAACGAGTAGTGGTTCCAAGGCGTTCAGAAAATGTTTCTCTGGGGATCAGGACTTACCTTCTTTTTCAAGGGGCAGGAAGAAATTTGCGTATTTGTGATTGTTCTAATTGCCTGCAAGTCATACAACAGAATGTGTTTCGCTTGAGCCATGTGTACAGTTAACATTTTTGCAGGCATTAGTACATTAAAGTGGACTTGCGAGTATTCAAAGGAGGCAAATTTCTAAATGCATTTCTCTTGGAGTAAGCCCTATAGAACTGGACTTGCTTTTGAGTCGACTCATAGGATGGCTCTGCTAATGCGTGCTCTGATTTACAGCTTGACATTTTCCTGTTTCACTTTTCAAAGGTTTTCCAGGGTGTGGTCAGGCACAAGCTGTATCTGTGATGTTCCAGATCAGCATGACAAAACCACGAAAGAGGGCAAACCTATGTTGACACCATCCCTTAAAAATAATTTCAACAACCTACCCCTATATTATGTACTAGTAATGTAATTGTGGAACACCATTATGGTGGTTACTTGGGAGGAAAAATAGCAGTATGGATGGTTCTACTTTATTCAACCTCTCCTTTTTTTGTTGTTGTTCTTAAAGCAGCTTTTTAGCCCTGGTGCCTGCTCAAATAGACTCAAAATGTGGAACCAATGCCCCTTTGAGTAGGAATTTCTGTGAAACTGAGCCCAAGCATTTATAACAGAAACAACTGATGTATTTTGCCCATTTACCCCTGCCTCCACTCCCTGTCTTTTCTGCTGTAGTTTCCTGTGTGTCAAATTTTAGACTGCAGGCTTTTGGGGGCAGGTATTTTTTTCCTCCTCTTGTACTATTTACATCATGCACATAGATGGGCGCTACCTTACAATGTTGTGAAGGAAAAGTCTCACATGGGGTCTGCCTACCAAAGGAGTTGTGCATGGTTGGTGGGAAGGGGCTGACAGAGTTGAGGAGGGTTTAATTTCTCATGTGCCCTTTTTCTTCAGAGATGTTTATGCCACTGGCATGTGGTAATGGGAAATTCTGGTACAACACACACACACACACTATAAAACATACATGCACGCTCTTGAGAAGAGGAAAAACAAAGAGGGAAAGAGGCCTACATTCACAATAAGCCAAGAATGGTGAACCTTGAGAGAGAAGCAAGCACATCTTTCAGTGCTTTTCTTTGACTAGATCATAACCTTTGTATTTAAGTTGCAATCCATGCCAGAACTTTGGGATGCTAAAAGGTAAAAACAAAAAAACAAACAAAAATAGAGAATACGGGAAATGTTTAGTAGCATACTTTTTGAGTTTATTGACCTATACAAAATCATAGGTCTTTAAAAAGTCAGGAGTAGTAAAAGAATAGGCAAAAAAAGATATCCTTGTTTCTAAAAGGCTATACAAATATGCACAAAAGAAATAAATTATTATTTTTGTTTCTTTTTTCCACGTTTATTCCAAACTTTAACTCTAATAATACAAATGACTAAGGACCAGCTTAACAAATTCAGAATCTCTCTGTATATATATATATATATTTATAGAATTCTTTTTACATGATTTGGAGTATCAGTAAAAAAAAAAAGGTTCAAAAACCTTCCCAGCCCCCAAAACTTTTCTATTCACAATAACAAGGAGTGATTCATTCTGCATTTTGTTTTGTTTTTTTAAAAAAGGAAGATCCCCAAACAGCACCATTGGATAGAATCCTGAAGCACAGTATAGCTTAGAAACAAAAATATTTTTTATAAGTTTGCAAAATTACACTAGGTAAACTTTAGCTAATTTGTTCCTACAGGTAGATGATATGAGGTAGGCTTATTCCTCCTAGATAAAACCTGCAGTTGAGTTCTTCCTTTGTTTGCACAGAAAAAAATATTCACTTATTTTGTTTACATGCTAATTCATCACTCGGATGCCCCGATCTATATAGGAGGCAATTCACATGAGTGGAAACAGGCTTCCATTCACAGATCCCCCAGATGGCTATGCTAGTCTTCTTCACATATTACTTGTAGGAAGGCGGCAACATGGAAAGAAACGTACTTGAGGTCACAAAAGACTCCTCATATGGTGAGGGATAACAAGTGGAGAGACTTTTTTCTATCCGTGTAAGCTTGTCATTCAGGATTCTTAAATCATGCAGGGAGCTTGCAGGGATAAAAAGGCTCCCCACTTCAGAAGTTATCCTTCAGCACAAAAGGGGTCAGAATGAATCATGCAGCCTCAAGTGAACACACAGCCCTGCGCTCCATTTAGATCTGTGTTGCCTCTTCGTTATTGTGTGAAGACGGCTACTGTCAGCTCAAGCCAGTTCATTCTCCAGCCTGGTGCTCCTTCCCCCTTTCTCTCTCTCTCTCCTTGGACAACAGATAATGAACACTGATCACATCTTGAAGGTGAGAGGTTGCACCAGGAGAGAAGCAGGGGCTATTCAAGTCTTCTGCTCTGCTCCTGACTTCATTGACTGGGACCAGCGAATGCATAGTGCACCCCTGCTTTTTACAGATAGCAGATTTTACAATTTAAATGCCCTTTGATTTTTAAGGCACCAACTTGGTATTACTGTTAAGTGCAATTCTGTCCACTTTTTTTAAAAAATAATAATAATAATACTGGTCAATATAGTGAAGCCGTTCAATGCATTGGACATATTGTCACATCAGTAATGCAAATATTCTTGCAAACTTTCTGTTTCTTAAGATGTATCAAAACCAAGTGTTTCCCTGTGCATTCCACATTTAAACCTGCATGCATTCTTGCATAAATGAAAATTTATCATGGAGAGGTGTAAAATTACTCCCCCCTAGGAAGCAATTTGAAGATGCCTGCTTGCACTTTCCAGAAAACAGCCACCCTGCTGCCACAGATTTATGTGGTACATTGCAATGTGCAACTACTGCTTCTTTTCTTTTCACGGTGCTTCGATGAGAGAGAGACACATTCAGGACAGCACATCTTAAAAAACATCTTTAACCTCATTCAAAATACTGTTTAAAACCCCAAACATCCTTCAAGTAGTGCTGCAAAGTCAACCTTCTGCCCTGTAGCCCACAAACTCGTCTTCTTGATCAGCAAATGCTACGACAGAAGCGACTCCACCGTTGTAATTGTCTTTCTCTCTGAATTGTGCTCCTAAAATGGTCCCAACAAGAATCCCTTTTTCACATTTTTTTTGAAGTTTGCACCATCATCTTCTTTCCGTCTTTTTTAAAAAAGTGCTTCCCAAAATACTTCAACCAAAGGCTGCATTTTGTGGTGGTAGATTTAAAACCAGACCTCTTCCTCATTTTGGTCTATTTGGATTCATGTTGTTGTGCTAACGTGGATAAGAACCTGTAGCTTTGTCTCGCTGAATACTTCATCCTCCCATAACAGTCCTCACTTCTGAGTTGCACCAGGAAGCTAAGTTTTGTTTGTTTTGTAGAACAGCATAAAGGTGCAAGGCACATGGGGTAACTGAAGCCAAGGCTAGGCTCACACTAAAGTCCCAGGCTTCGAATCCTCATGCCAGAACAGTCTCTGGTCACCGTCTTGCAAGTCGCCTTCCAACTGGTCCCTGTCGCTGCTGCCCAACTGGCTTGTTTCGGCATACATCCTGTAAAAACATAATGGCTATTAGTGATATGCAAGATGAACCGCAAATTCAGGTGCTGCTCAATAGTACACTCATTTATATTCAATATAACCTTATCCTCAAAGCAGTGAGATTTGAAAGTGGAATCAAGAGGACTTGCACCAGTCTGATGCTGGAGCAGTAAAGACCCAGGAAGTAGATAATGGCCACAGTGAATATTGGTTTTGGTGACAGATCAACCCTGTATTTCAGCTTGTGTATTTAATTACAGATTATGAGCCCCTGGCAACTGACCGGTTATAATGTTTGGAACATAAATACCCATCAAGAAAAGACATATCAGAGTATTTGCTTGGCATTTCTATCTCATCCTATTATCTCTGCAGAGTCCAGGTTAGGTCACAGCACATGTATAAAAACAGCCCACCAAGATGCTGGTTTTGACACCCTATGACAGTGAAAAAGCCTGCAAACTGGGCTCCTCCACAGCCACTGAAAGATGAAGGGTCTCTTAAGAGTAAAAGGACCTGCTTCTTCCAGAACTGCCAATGGTCAGTGTTCTGGATTGGAGCCAATGAAATAAGCTGTTGTTTATGATGTTGGCTTGTTTAAACAAATTGTAGTTGAGGTTAATCACAGGTTAGGTTTGGGACACTGCAGTTAACAGACAGTAGCAGAGGAAAACATCCCATCACCTCATTGCACCTGCACTGGAGAAGAGAATATCATGCACAGAACACCAAGCCATCATTTAGTATTACAGCTAAATCAGGCCTATGTGTAAAGCTGCCAAAATAACGGCCACTCTC